>NC_059360.1:34390000-34690000 GCF_019703515.2 Myxocyprinus asiaticus
TACATTTACAGAATGTCAATTTATGTCCCTTGGATATCATTTTCTCGAGGTAAATCTTCTTGAAAAAGATAACATTTGATTTTGACACATTAATCTTAGGTTTATTGTATCGCATATTGCTGTCACTATTCAAGTTTATTGCATATAAAATTTTTACTCCAAAAACGTAAAGCCCTAGTGTGCAGTTCTTAATCTTTTTATTCATTAGAAATTATTTAAAAAGGCTAATATTTAATAAGGTGAGGCTGAGAAAAATGAAATTAAAATAAATTAGACTTGTTATCTGAGGTAATATTTTTCCTATATCAGCCTACTAGACTGACTTTCTCGCATTTTCTTAATACCAAAATTTTTAATATTATCCGTGCTATACGTCCCTACTAACTTTCAAACCAAACCTATGCCTTTGACTCTAAGATTTCTCAATCGCAGTGGAATCTGAAATCCGTTGAACTCACCAAACCTCTTTCTGGTCCACCAGTGTGGTTCTTTCATAGTTGTGAAATGGACCTCAGGATGTAGCCGTAACCGATCATAGAGATCCGTGGTGCCACACTTTGGCTGGCCGATGATGTAAAAAAAGGGTAGGCAACGCAGGCGGTAATGTCTACCGGCATGCTGGTGAAGGTGAGATGGAAAAGCTCTGCGCAGGTGGTCATATATTGCTTGGAAACGCTTTGAATAAAGAGCATACAGGTTTTTCCCATATGGATCTGCTGAGATATTCTCAAAGAACTCTTCATACCAGCAAGGATTCTTGAGAGAGGGAAGAAATTTCCGAGGAATTGCAGATAATATCTAGGGAGGAGAAAGAGCAGAACAAAAGGTTTTTCCTTGGAAAAACTAATACTTGTAAGAGTGTAGCATATTATGAAGGTATGTACATTTGAATACATTATATACTGTATATGTAAAAAGAATGTGAAATGAAATCACAATTTGCTGTAAGTTTAAAATTACTTACAAATCTTCTATCTTTCAAAACTCAATGAATCTCTAAATAAGTTAACCAGACATTTCATTGCCTATGGCATTATCATAAGTATGAATATAAGCAATTTCATTGTGCCCCAAACTTCACCTATGAGAATAAAATTGTTTATTTCATTTATTTTTTTAATGAAATTATTTAACAATATAATTCAAATGCACATACCTGTGGCTCTTTCTCTCTCAGTTCTCCAAGGTCAGGCACTCTTCTACGGCTAAAATCCACTTTGTCCATAATGCTCCTCACAACCTCTCTCACAACGGTGTAATCTGTATTAGAGGAAATATCCAGGGCCATATGTGCTGGTTGAGACAATACAGTGATTTGATATGGTGATGGAGTTAGAAAGAGCCCTTTTTGGTCCCTCGTCAAGATGTAGGAAGCCATGATGAGAACAGTGACTATTAACCCAAAAACAAAGCTTAAAATTTTGACTTTCCGTACAGACCCTATTGTCCAGGGGCCCCATGCTTGGTGATGCACTCTGTTGTTGTCTATGATGGTCAGTACCTTTGTCCACTTGTTGTCAAGGTTGATAAACGCAGGCTCCAGTTTCTCATAAGGAGCACTGAGAAGCCCATACTTGTGCTCCATTTTTCTGTTAATTGTATCTGCTTTGCGAATACAGTGAGTCCCATTGATGCAAGTTATTGTAGGGAGAAGTTTGTCCCATCACTCCACTTGCCTGACGTTATGCATAATCCACAAGAGCCCTGTTTTGCCAGTGAAAACTCCATCTTTCATTCAGCAGATGCTGTGTGGCTTCAGGCCATTTTTTTTGTGATAGGATGCTTGTGGGCAGAGAGACAGACAGTAGAATGAGCAAGCCGGCTGCTCTGGGTTTCCAGCACACATGACAAGGGCCAAGATGTGTGGGAGATGATCAGAGCACTCTTTTAATTTAGCAGCCACAGATTAGACAGAGGCAGCAGGGTTAACACACAAGCACAAACACAATGCAGATGTTGTCAAGGTCACAAACGCCCCTTCAACAGCTCAGATCTCAGGATGGACTATTCCTGTAAGAAAGAATATAGCATTACTGCAAACAAAGCCATTGTACACAAAGAGATTTCATTGATTTGAGTCTTGTCTAGGACTCCCATGTTGAAAAGACCAGCATGTGTTGTGTTTTGGATGCTGGTCCCCCACAAACCAGCCAGAACCAAAATGTATTTGAGAACATATTTTAACATCCAAAGTCAAGTAAAGGGATATCTAAAAAAAAAAAAAACTTTTACTCACCATCATGATGTATCAAACTTCTGTAGAGCATGTAAAAGTGGACAAACTATAGGTCCAATGTCGGATTGCAATAAAATGGCTGAAGGTTTCTGCGTTGTTCTATCTTTTCTGAGTGCTGAAGCAAAAACGTTTATTATTAGTTTGCACTTTATCAATTGACTCTATCAATTATCAATTAATTTTATCTGACTCCAATTTTGTATTAATCTAGCTCCAATTTAAGTTGAACCTGTAATTTAGATTTAAGCTCTAATTAATTTCTGATCATTCTTTTAATTTAATCTTGATAAGTTATTGATTACTCTGAATTGTCCTAACTTTCATTATCCTTTCATTCGGGTCCCAATTGTCGTATGTCATATGCCAGCCGATTAATTACATGGATCTCATGGACACAAAATCGCCAGTTCCGTTCATTGTCAGCGGCTGCAGGGTTTACTAATATCACCTGGTTTGGCCAGGTGATATTAACCATAACCAGATGACAGTTTTATTTAGTCACATTTCATACAACTTGCTAAGACGGAGATAAGCAGTGACTGGGAGTCTTACGTGGTTTTCTCCTATTCATAAGCTCCAGTAATGATCATTATCCTGGACATAAGTTTGCGGTAACAAAAGGCATCCCTCGAATCTACCGGTGATAAATGATTTCAGAGGAATACCTAATAAATCAAAAAGTAACAATTTATTTGCCAGGTAGGATTTAAAACGTAGGTTACAAAATCAATCAAAGCCAATTTCACACATGATCAGAATAAACAAACATTCCTAAAAATAAAAGACAAGTCAAAGAAACATACCTGGCAATAGAAAATGACATGCAGCGATAAGCGTGGGATATCTGACTACAGACTCCCCAAGTTCCTTGCCAACCTTCCTTAAATATCCAGACAGAAATTGTATACCAAATGGTATTATCCTTTGAACAATAAGAATTTGGGGGTGAATGGGTTCCTGACTTCCTGGGGTTTAACTTTATTAACCTACAGGAGATCATTTAAATTGCAGGTCAAAGAGGAGGACTGGCCTCCAGAATTATGCAGTATTTGGCAAAGACCTTATAACTTTGTCACCATTAGATTTACTGACATGGGAAAGAGACCGTTATACCAGTCGCACAGAGACGTCTTAAACGATATCAAACAAATACAGATGCATTCTTTGTTTTCATGGTATTTGTTATATATTTACATATAAATCTTGTGTCTTTGTATTGGTCCTGAGCTGTTGAAGGGGAGAAGGGGGAGAGAGAGAAGAGGGGGCAGCAAGTTGATTTGCAATTTATCACACTGTGGTGATATTCTCATGGAGAGAGCTCTTGTGGCCGAAGCTACAGAGGTTAGTTCACTCTCCATCTCTTTAGCGGATGTAACCCGATCCTTCCGCCGGATGAATATCCGTAAAGCCGTGGGTCCAGATGGCATTCCGGGCCGCGTCATCAGAGCATGCGTGAACCAAATGGCTGGTGTTTTTACGGACATTTTCAACCTTTCCCTCTCCTTGTCTGTAGTCCTCACATGCTTCAAAACATCCACCACTGTGCCTGTACCAAAGCAATCCAAAATCACTTGCTTAAATGACTGGCGTCCTGCTGCTCTGACCCCCATCATCAGCAAATGCTTTGAGAGGCTAATCAGAGATTACATCTGCTCTGTGCTGCCTGCCTCACTGGACCCATTGCAGTTTGCTTACCGCAACAACCGCTCCACTGATGATGCCATTGCATCTACACTACACACTGCTCTCTCCCACCTGGAAAAAAGGAACACTTATGTGAGAATGCTGTTTGTAGACTACAGCTCAGCATTCAACACCATAGTGCCCTCCAAGCTTTATGTGAAACTCCGGGCTCTGGGCTTAAACAGCTTGCTGTGCAGCTGGATCCTGGACTTCCTGTCAAGCAAACGCCAGGTGGTTAGAATGGGCAGCAACATCTCCTCATCACTGACTCTCAACAATGGAGCCCCGCAGGGCTGTGTTCTCAGCCCACTCTTGTATTCCCTGTACGCACATGACTGTGTGGCAACACATAGCTCCAATGCCATCATTAAGTTTGCTGATGATACAACAGTGGTAGGTCTGATCACTGACAATGATGAAACAGCCTACAGAGAGGAGGTGCACACTCTGACACACTGGTGTCAGGAGCACAACCTCTCCCTCAACGTTAGCAAGACCAAGGAGCTTGTGGTGGACTTCAGGAGAAAAGACAGAGAACACAACCCCATCACCATCAATGGAGCACCAGTGGAGAAAGTCAGCAGCTTCAAGTTCCTTGGTGTCCACATCACAGAGGAACTCACATGGTCCGTCCACACTGAGGCCATTGTGAAGAAGGCTCATCTGCGCCTCTTCTTCCTGAGATGGCTGAGGAAGTTTGGAATGAACCACCACATCCTCACACGATTCTACAGCAGCACTGTAGAGAGCATCCTGACTGGCTGCATCACTGCCTGGTACAGCAATAGAACCACCCACAACCGCAAAGCCCTGCAAAGGGTGGTGCGAACTGCCAGACACATCATCGGAGGTGAGCTTCCCTCCCTCCAGGACATATATACCAGGCGGTATGTGAAAAAAGCTCGGAGGATCATCAGAGAATCCAGCCACTCGAGCCATGGGCTGCTCTCACTGCTACCATCAGGCAGGCAGTTTTGCAGCATCAGGACCCGCATCAGCCGACTCCATGACAGCTTCTTCCCCCAAGCAATCAGACTTTTGAACTCTTGATCTCTCACAATCAATATACATCAGCACTGCACTTTATTAATCTTATTATCTCACATAGGACTGTCATAAATTATATTCCCTCATAACAACACACTGGCAACTGACTATCAACCGAAAGTCTGAATGTCAATACAGTACAATACAACCTACTGTATATTATATATATACTTTATATACTATTTTTATTGTATGTGTATTCTATATTATGTGTATGTGTATTCTATATTGTGTGTATCGTATACTGTACATTGTATTTTATTATTGTGTTGTGTAATTATGTGTATATTAGATATGTAAATTGTGTTGTGTAAATCTGATGTTTATTGTAAATTGGTATATGTCTCATCACTGTCATGACTGCTATGTTGCTCGGAACTGCACCCAAGACTTTCACCCACTGTTGCACTTGTGCATATGGTTGTGTGACAATAAAAGTGATTTGATTTGATTTTTTGATATTCAGGTGTAGATTTCAGCTTTTGTGAGAGAGTTCAGATGTTGTCTGAAGTTGAAAGTTCTTTGTTATTCCATTAATTGATGTGTGTTGGGCTATCAGACATCTTGGCATGGGCCTTACAAGCACAAGAGATGTTAGGCAGAATGACAGCCTCAGTCACCATTCACTTTCATTGTAAGAAGACTAACGCACTGCCTAACGGCTCCTTTTTGTGTTCCACAGAAGAAAGTCAAATGGGTTTGGTACAACCTGAAGGTGAGTAAATGATGACAGAATTATCATTTTCTGGTGAACTATCCCTTTAATTTAGTATCTTTATGGCAAAACAAGCTGGCTTTGATGTAACTTTCAAATGTTATTTAATAAATAAAAATTCATAGCAATCAATTCACACATAGAATATGAAATAATTTTTATTTCAGACAACAAGAGAAGCAGTGCAATGCGACAAAAACAGGTCTCAAGAACCACAAAATTGTTCCACATTGGGGATTTCCTTGTCTTTCTGTCTCTTTTCTCTGCCTTTCTTTATAACTGTGTATTTCATTCTTAGCAACAATACAAACACACAATGAAGACACAACACAGTACCCTCTGACATCTGTTGGACCATTCAGAGACAACAACATTATCATAAGAAACCAGAACTGTTTAAACTGCAATAAAAAAGCTCAACTAGTAGAGCATGGCACTAGCAAGAACATGATCACAGCATGTTACTATCACATGAAATGGTACCCTGACAAGTTTCTGGCAAGTGCCATCTCCCATCAGAAATCTTTTTGTCAATTAAAATGCCTGTAGCGCTACTGATAGCATGTTCAGCAAACAGCCTCAGAGACATGGGTTATGGTCCCATGGAAACCAATAAGTAATGGCATTCACATATGATGAGTGGCATTCGGTGGTTGCATTTTCCGTCTAAGATTACGTTTTTACTCCACTGATGGTTAGGTTTATGGTTTGGATTATGGCATATGGTTATGAAATATGCATTCCAGTTGACAGTATTACATAACTTACAACTAAAAACAACTCACTTTTGGTTTAAATTTTGGTAAGCACAGACTGATTTCACCTGAAGAACTTTTGACCTCCTGTCACTGAATTCAAAGTGAGATCACTCTCTTAGCAACTGCAAAATCTGGTTCGATCCCAGAAAATACAAGCAGCAATAAATTATGAATGCATGGTAAATTGCTTTTGATAAAAGCATCTGCCAAATACAAAGACACTTTAAATGTTGGTTCATTCCAGATGCTCTTGCTACAACAGATAAAGCAAATGACTACTCTTGATAAGACCAAAAGGTTTTAAATGTTTTATTTTGGGATAATGAATCAGAGCAGAATTCAGAGTTAAGCTCAGAGTAAAAAAAAAACAGCAAATGATAGAGTTTACTATTAAATGAAAGATACAAAATAAAGGCGCACCTCCAGCAAAGTTTCAACAGTGATCAGTACAGGCAGCAACAAAAATGAAGATGGGCATGTTCTCGTGTTGCTGAGAAAATAGCTTTTATTTTGAACAAATAGACAGATTTAAGTTATATTAGGTGAATGTCTCAAGATTATAATGAAATAAATGTTATGATGCTGTAACTGCAGAGTTTGAATAACCTTTTCAGGTGGTTCTTTATAATATCTAGTGGATTTAAAACATTTGGTTTTTGATGGTCTCATTATTAATAAATATATGTGAGTGAATATTTAGGACTCTTAGCATGGTTAAGTTATTTAAACCCTTCACTTTTTCAACATGTGTATTTAAGTCAAGATTTCTTTCTCCAAAATCTCTTGCTGAAAATGCCACAGTCAGGTGTGGAAGCAAAACTGGCACAAAAATTAACAACAAAGCACTCCTCTGCAATGTAGAACTAACATACTGCTGAATATGCAGGGTTGGGAAATTCTAGACTAGGTTTTTTTTTTTTTTTTAACTAAAAATCAATTTGTTCATCTTGTTTTGGTTTCTTGTTTTTACTTTGACAGATTAATGGATCTACAGAGTCCTATGGTAGAGGGTTTGCCTTTTTATCATTTCATCAGACGGTTCAGGGTTGTTATTTACCACCATATTGTGATTAAATTCACCTTGGGGACATCATTAACAGAAATGTGACTCTAGCAAAGCCCACACAGACCTCAGTAATCCATGCTGGTCTAATATGTGGGGCTCATAAATTATAGATAATTTCCTATTTGTGCATGAAAATTAGTGGTTTGAATAAGGCAGAGAGAGAGAAAGATATAGACAGAGAAATAGAGAGAGATTAATGAAAGACAGAGAAAAAAGAGGGAAGGTAGTCAAAGGAGGACACGTGCGTTCCCATGGAGATGAAGGCAGGTGTCACTGATCTGTGTTACCATGGAAAACAGACTTCTTTTATGTGTATGCCGACCTTAAATGACATCCTAATGACAGATTGTATTTGTAAGTCACATAGATTGGCAATAATTGTGGTCTCATTATTTGTGTTAAAAAAATAGAGCTTGAGGTAAACCGTAGCAACATTGACCTCCATCCTTGTCCACATGGCTAGCTATTTTAAGAATAAGCATTACATGTTTGATGACTTTGGCATGGAGTTGGGCTGACGTGAACTGTCACTTTAAATACATTCCAGAATAACAAACCCAGCTCGAAGTATGGGGAGGTGAGCCATCTGTGAGCATGTTTTCATTATGAATCTAACTGAAGCAGAGGAAGAGACCGGTACAGCGTGAGAAAACCACTGCAGTTCACAGCTCAATGAATCATTACCGAGAAGCCCCATCATTACACATGTCAATCAAAATGACAGGTGAGGTGCACTACAAATTGCATGTCTGCTGATGCTTTTGATCTTGTTTATGCAATGCTGACATATTTAAACCCCCAACCACAAAACACAAATCTCCTTAAATGTAAAGTATTAAATTTCTGTGACGCTAGCATCACCATATGTATTTAGTGTGTTGCTAAGTGGTTGCTAGGATGTTCTGTATGGTTGCTAGGTTATTGCTTACTGTCCCAAATCAAACAAGTCCACCACACCCACTTCTCTACGATATTCGCTTCCCTTTCAAAATCGTTCAGAAGATCTAGATTGATATGTGAATCGGGCCACTGCCATAAAATTTATTGGCTTATATCTTCTAAACGTTTTAACAAATCAAAATAGTTTTTATACATTTTTGTCATGAGGGTCTCGAGATTATACATGCAAAATGTTGTGTGAATTGGACCAACGGTACCATCGGACCAAAGTAGATTTTTCTGAAAACTCAAAATAGCAGATGGAATACTTAAAAAGTAACTAGAGTACTTAATATTTAAATTACTTTGCCGCTGATAGATCGCATGATGTAATACATGATTTGCGGTATCATTAATGTCCGTAGTTCAAACAGTGCAGGGCGAGTTACGCATCAGAATGTATTACTTAGGGTTATGGGTTTATATGTGCAATAGTATTAGTGATTTCCGTTAGCAAGCACACTAATATAGATTGTTTTCAAACAGGTTTTACAAACACTTCTGTCATCTGCCATTGATCGGATAAACTTATTGTCCTGCCCCTAATTCATGCCTTGCATAAGCTAATGTTGCTATGTCGGATTGGTCAGAATGCTCAAACATGTTTTAAATGCACACAGCCACAGTATTTACCCTTTTAGGGGTAATCAACCAACGAATGTCTTACTTACAGTTGTCAATCAACGTAAAGAAAATCAAGTAAACCACATCACAGTTACGGTGCCCTGAAAAGTAAAAAAGCTTAGATGTTTTGGATATTGGTACTGTAACACTATTCTTTGCAATCTATTGGACAATGTAAAAGCCTACATATTTTTGCAAGGTACTATTATAGTAACACGGTAACAAGGACTTTTTGGTGTCAGGTAGCATACTGTAATGGTCCTCTTTGTTTTCTTTATGAGAGAACTGCAGGACAGTTTTACAGCACAGTGACCAATCCACTACCACAAATCACTGACCCTGACACACTCCCAATATAAACATAATTCTCTAGCACGTACATCTCTCTGTGCCCCCCTTGCCCATCTGAACCACAGTCATAAAAAACAAGGTGGCAGAACAGGCAAGACTGCTGTCTCTGAGCACAGAGGCTACAGGAATGGAATGGAAATGGACAGAAGGGAATGCTATGGATCCGGGGTAAAAGTCATAGATGAAGTTGGAGCCCATGTAGAAACAATGCACCACTAAGAATAAACAGTGTGTGTGTTATTGGTTTTAATGGGAGCCAGCTGGTAGGTAGCTGTGCAATATGTAAAACTCACTCCCATTTTATTTCTGTTTTTTTTTTTTTTGGAATTGTTTCATGTTTACAATGCTAATGCACGAAATCTCTCTGATTTCCTGTTGTCGGCTCAAAAATGTATGTGCTGATAAAATTTCCTATGACTGAAATGTAAAAGAAAACAAATACTTGGTTGATCTCAAAAGATTATTATGAGTGAAGGCTCTGTTTACAAGTATGTGACGTTTGACAGAGACAACCTAGATATAGCCTCTAGAGTGACGGCCAATTAATAGAGCCTCACTGTGAAAAACCCAGACATTCACTGTTCTCTTCATGACATAGTATAGGCAGCATAAGAAAATGGCTCTGCAGGCACAGGATGGGAAAAATTACAAAGACGTACACATTAAGACCCTATGTACGCAAATGCAATTAACAGAGAAAAAATATATTACTTAATAGTTGATCTTTTGTAGCTGAGGAGACGAGTTCTCAATCTCGTCAATAGTGTTGGGTGTAATCTGATTACAAAGTAAAAAATTACAGAGTAAAAAGTTACTTTTTTACAGTTACTGTTAAGTTAATTACTTTTAAGTACATTAATTGGGTTACATATATTTCAAAAATAACATTATGTATGTATAATACATTTAAAGAATGATTTTATATGTACATATGTACATCTGTTTGCAATTCTGTGACAGCTGAAGAGTGACAATGAACAATGAACATTATTGTGAATTCCTTGAAAAACTGAAAACAATTTGTGAAAAGTGCTTTAGAAAGTAACTTAAAAGTAAACAAATTATTAATGTGATAATTTTTTCGATTAAGTAACCCATAAAGTAATATGATTATAATTTTTAGAGAAGTAATTACAAATTTGTAGTGGATTATTTTATTGTTGTTGTTTGTTTGTTTTTTTGAGTAACTTAACCAACACTGTTTGTCAAAAAATAAATTTTCCCCTAAAAGGTCTAAAATGTTAGACAATTAACATATTCCTTATTAGAAATAGACAAATACAGTATAGAGCTATAGTACTGCTCAGATGATTTAGTCTTGGATTAATCTAATAAGAACCTTCTTTTGACATCACAGTTGTTTTATTAAAAACGTTTGTATCTTGGCAAATCTTAGTGTCATTGTTGTGATCATAGATGAATCATTGATCTCACCTTAAACTCTAGAGTGGACCTGTGAGGTTACTGTTTTTGTTATGTCTTTTTGTTTTGTTTCAGAAGAAAAATCTGTGAAGCAGGAGATTTAAGCTCACTGTCTATAATGCTGAAAAACACTAAAAGTTTAATGGTTGGTTGGTAATTTCACAAAACAACTAATCTATGTCACTAAAAACCATGTGAGTAACGCCTGATTTACACATACTCCGTGAGTGAGGCGTGAGCGGGGCGTGAGAAACGCGATCACATTTGGGATTTCACATTGGCTGCGTCTCTTCTCTAAGTTCCTACGGCAACGGCGGGTAGTCACATGCAATTGTTTATCAGCGTACTTGGTCATGATTGGTTAATATATCAAAGCCACTTTCAAGGCAAGTCAGTCCACTCGGCTGTCATCTTTGGAATGCTCTCGGGCAGGCTGGGCAGCTATTTTCTGTGTAAACAAGTGGCATAAAAGCAGCTCCTATCTATTTAAATGGAAAACTACTGAAATCTAAAAAATGGCCTCAAAACATTTGCACTGAAAATTTGTGCCCCCCAGAGGTAATGGGGTAGAAATGTTTATATAAAAATAAAAGTCCTTCACATAGCACATAAATGGACAAGTCATATATCAAATGAAAGCTCTCACTCTCAGGAATGTGACTTTACAGTTAATTTTGTTGCCCTAATAACACAGTTCGAAAGATTTTCAAAAGAATCACAAAGTGAAATATGATTTCTGTAAGTAATCAAATACAAACATCTCTTTTATGCTCCAATAACTGCTGCTGTAAGCCCCAAATAGCTAAAAACGTTATATCTGCTTTTACCTTAAAAAGTTATAAAAAAAAATAGCCATTGATGAGCTTGCTTGGCTGAATAATCTAATGTTATATCTTAGATGTCCAGAACAATATATGCCATCCAGAAGGAAAAGCATGCAAAACAAATAATCATAAAATATGTTTTCTACTCTTTGTTTTCTACTCATCGCAAAGGAAAGAATCTCAGCTTTCTAATGACACCTAGACTGAGCTTCTAGTCCACTCAGAGGATTTCATATTCAATGAAACAACAAGGATGGTGCTTGAACTGAAAATTAGACTCAATGTCTATGGATGAACACATCTGTGAGGGCTAAAATGCGTTAAGAGTGCCACCTACATTTAAGATCTGTATATTGTGATGGAATGTGTTAGAGAAACAAAATATTTTTTCTAGTGCTTTCTGCCACCTAGTGGAAAAAGAGAATTTTCAAAGTGAGGTTGAGTGATAGAACCAGAATTACATGTTTACAAAGTTAGGAATAAAAAAAAAAGTTGTTGTTTTTAGTTTTTATTTGAGCAGTTCTCTTAAAAATGAGACCTATTATTATCTAATTATGCAATTTATCTAAAGTGTGTGTGAATGGTGAGCTTTTAAATTTGTGGGCGGCAGCCCAAAAATGTACCAGAGTTTAAGAGGTTTTGATATCAGTGGTCTGTCTCGTTAACACTTTATTCATGAATAATCATGAATTAATACCTGAATTAATAGTTACTTCTGCTTAAATTAATGATTAGTTAAGGAATGGACTAATCAGGAATTAATGATGAGCTAACATTAACTACAACATGAGCCATATGAATTCATGCATTAATAACGATCATCTTAATTACATGTTAGTACATGTTTGATAGTTAATGCATTAATTAACATTAGGGAATAAACTAAATCAATCATGCTTTATAAGACATGATGTGAAGTACGTCAACCTTGAACTAAATGTTTATAATTTAATATGGTCATAATTACAATTTTTTATACCTTTTGATGTTAGAATAAACCAAAATGTAACTCATTTTTCACTGTACATGTTGCCATTGCAGTCTCTAGGCACAATCATGATTTCAAGCTCAACTACACTTTCTAGTGCTTGACGCATGTGCAGAGTGCTAGATTGTGTAAGAAAGTGTAATCGAGTTTGAAATCATGATGGCCAAGGAAATTTATTGTGGAAAAGGAGTGAGGTTTTTGGTGTCTAATCTCACCAAAAAGCGACTGGACAACTTCAGTAGACATTGTTTAAACCACTGGAGTCGTATTGATTACCTTTCTGCTGCATTTATGTGCTTTTTGGAGCTTCAAAATTTTGGTCCTCATTCACCATTTTATGGGCCTACAGAGATGAAATATTCCTCTAAAAATCTTAGTTTGTGTTCCGCAGAAGAAAAGAGAGTTATACACTTCTGAAATAGCATAAGGGTAAGTAAATGATAAGAGAATTTTCCATTTTGGGTGAACTTTTCCTTTAATGATTGCCACCAATAATTATTCTTAATAATAATAATTGATCTCAACCCATTCTGTGTGATTCTCCATTCCTTTCCTTTCATACTCACCCTACCACTCAGTTCACTTGTCATCCAAACTCAGGCCATGTCCGCTTCTCAGCTTTTACATCATGACAAACAAACCAAATTATGCTAAACAATATGTGATTTAACTGGGATGAAAACTAGTGTAGTACATATGTAGTTGATAGTAAGCTTATAACGATGTGGCCCACCAAGTAAAGTCATGACATGATGCTGCATTAACAAGTCATCAGTTGATGAGTTCATGAGTAGTTAACAATGAGTTAATAATGATGTGCCCCACCAAGTAAAGTCATGACATTATGATGCATTAACAAGTCATCAGTTGATGATAGTTCATGAGTAGTTAGCAATGAGTTAATACTGATGTGTCCCACCAAGTCATGACATTATGATGCATTAACAACTCATCAGTTGATGATAGTTCATAAGTAGTTAACAATGAGTTAATAATGATGTGCCCCACCAAGTAAAGTCATGACATTATGATGCATTAACAAGTCATCAGTTGATGATAGTTCATGAGTAGTTAGCAATGAGTTAATACTGATATGTCCCACCAAGTCATGACATTATGATGCATTAACAACTCATCAGTTGATGATAGTTCATGAGTAGTTAACAATGAGTTAATAATGATGTGCCCCACCAAGTAAAGGCATGACATGATGAAGGATAAAGAAGTCATGGGTTCATGGGTAGTTAATAATGAGTTAATAACGATGTGCCCCTCTAAATCATGGTGTATTTAATACACATACACTAGTGAAATAAAGACCAAGATTTTTAAGATCTGCTTATTTGAAAATACAAATCCACCAGCATATATGAAAAGCACAAAACTTAAAGGGAAAAACACCTTTAATGTGGAATGTGGAAAACAATACTGAAATACAAGTGTAAATCTTCCACCAAGATGCTTTAAATGAATGAAATTTCTTTTAAAACATATACAGACTCAAAAGAAAAACCAGTCTGTTTAGACATATTATACACTTTTAAATGATTTATAAGTTGTGTTTTATATATCTCTATCTCTCCTGATGTCAAATCGGAAATGTTAAAAATGCTAATGTTAGCACTTAATACGTTCAAATTACAAAATTAATTCAAATACTCCAAATAACGTCATCAAAATGGATATTATGAACACTCTGACTTCAATCCTTAATTCAGTCCAACAAAACAACCAAAGATTTTAGATTAAACATGTCAGCGTTACCATAGGATATAGTTGAAAGCAACCAGCCAACACCAAGAGAGCACCGCTTATAAATTCCCCACTAGAAACAAACTCTCCACATACTGTAGTTCCGGGCAGAAATGTAGCGAACTATCTGCACTTGAAATGGATGAAGTTCACACAACAAATAATTGAATGTTTGTATGCAAAAATGTCCACGGAAAAATTAACAAAACAAATCACTACTACTAACAATGATGTTGAAGATGAGATGATGATCCAATCATTATCATCATTCTTAATTTCTATTTTGAGTTCTGATGAAACTCACAAAGTAACCATGAAAAATATTACGAAATATATATAACAAAAAACAAATACTGATCCAGCAACATAAAGACAACCTTTACTATTTCTATGGTCCAGATGACAAATTAATTGTGGTAGGGTGAGTACGAAAGGAAAGGGACAGAGAATAATGTAAAATGAGTTGAGATCAAATTATTAGTAATCATTATTATTTGTGTTTTTCTTTGTTTTTTTATGTCCATTTAAAAAATTTGAATTATACTGCGTCATTCAATGACATCTGTGGCAAAACTGCAGACAGCTAAATGCATAAAATATTAAAATTATGACAATATTAAATATGTTTAATTCAAGGTTGAAATACTTCACATTCTTTCTTATGAAGCCTGTTTGATTTAGTTTTTTCCTCGATGATAATTAATGCATTAACTATCAAACATGTACTAACATATAAGCTAGGTTGCCATTATTAATGTATGAATTCAGATGAGTTATGTTGTAGTTAATGTTAGCTCTTCAGTAGATCCTGATAAGTACATTCCTTAACTCATCATTAATTAATGCAGAAGTAAGTATTAATTCAGGTATTAATTCATGATTATTCATGTACTGTTATTATAAAATGTTTCCATTGTAGTGTATAGTAGGTTCGGTTAAAATATTTATTAATTGCTTTTGTGTCTTTTCTATAATCTCCTGATTATTTTAGTTTTCTACTACACCCAGAGCCGCTGAGTTCAGCGTGAGCTGCGCTGCAAAAATAGGGTCAAAGCCGGAAGTATCCGCTTACTACCGCATCTGGGACCCGCGGCGTGAAATCTGCAATGTGAAATCTGTTAATATAAGCACCTAAATGAAAACACACCACTCACACCCCGCTCATGCCCTGTTCACAGACTATGTGCATTATTTGTATTGTCTAATTAACCAACCAGTGAATGAGTAATAAAGGAAACACATATATCCACATTCCCCCATGGGCTGCTTTATCAATAAATGAATACATACATGGCATAAATACAGGGAGTTATTATTAGTGACATCTTGAATAATGTGGGACCCATCTGGCAGACAGATGTGCTTTTGGGTGATGTTACGTGAACTCCTGCTGAAGTAGGTCTTTCTCAATGCCTCTTTAATCCCTTTATTCCAGTATGCATACATATGACGAAAGGCTCCTGCTGTGTTTGGAAGATTTGTTTTGTAGCCTGAAGAAGATGTTTGTGTCTCAGCACTTGAAACATGAGAGATGTGGTTTGCTGTTGATTTCAGGCTGTCAGAACATTGATGGAAAGCTATACTGTCTTTTGCTGTGCATCGTGTGTGGCAGCAGAGCAAGGAGGCTGTGGTGATGTGTTTGTGTGATCCTTACTGAAATGAGCAATAGCACACAAAAAAGAGGAAGTGTAATTAAACAACTAAAATGAGAGAAGATAGGGAAAGAAAGAAAGAAAGAAAGAAAGAAAGATCTCATATCAAAATCAAATCATGCAGATGGTGTAAACAAGCTTATTTATTACCCTACAGGGCAGCACTGCCACATACACCCTCAAATTTTCCAATGCATATATTATTTAAAATGTTGATGTATATAATCATATATATATATATATATATATATATTACATCATATAACAAAATTGTATATAATATATACAGTATATATTGGAAATTCACTTGGCTTGAAAATTTCCCCTCAAAAAACAAAAACAAATTAAAACCCCTAACCCTGATAAAAATGTCTGAAAATTGTACGAATTTAACTGCATTACTTAACAGTAACATGATCATTTGTTCAACTGTTACAGTATGTGCTTCCTGACAATGCTCCGCAACACTTTTGAGTTTTTGATGGCCAACTCTGTACACTTTTTGGAAGAATATTTATGTCACAGATACGCACACAATACAACAATAGATCCAAGTTCCACTTGAAAGTTAATCAATAGCCTCTTCTTTGTTACCACTCCAATGCACAATTTACAAGGATAACATGTAGCCAATGCATACTTGTGCATAAAAATGTGAAGTCACACCAATTTTATAACAGCTTGAATCTCATCTCATTAATAAACTATGCAATGGATTTATATGGCACCCATGGTAAATATGAGCAAAGAAGGCTGTGAATAAAATCTGCATCGTTTATCCTTTTGATCGGTCATTTAAAAAAATTAAAAAAAAAATACAAAAATCTAACCTTTAATTGAAGTAAAACAATTGAAATGGGGGAAATATCTAATTATTAAATAAATATTTTTCTCCAAAATGCATTGGCCATAATTATTGCCACCCTTTTATTCAATACTTTTTGCAGCCTCCCTTTGCCAAGATAACAGCTCCGAGTCTTCTCTTATAATACCTATAATGAGTTTGGAGAACACCTGGCAAGGGATCTGAGACCATTCCTCCATACAGAATCTCTACAGATCCTTCAAATTCAAAGGTCCATGTTGGTGGACTCTCCCTGTTCAGTTCACCCCACAAATTTTCTATGGGGTTCAGGTCAGGGGACTGGGATGGCCATGGCAGAACCTTGATTTTGTGGTCAGTGAACCATTTTTGTGTTGATTTTTTGAGCTGATGTTTGTTTTGGATCATTGTCCTGCTGGAAGATCTAACCAGGGCCCATTGTAAGCTTTCTGGCAGATGCAGCCATGTTTTGATTTTTTTATCTGTTGGTATTTGATAGAGTCCATGATGCCATGTATCCGAACAAGATGTCCGGGACCTCTGGCAGAAAAACAACCCCACAACATTAAAGATCCAGCACCACATTTAACAGTGGGCATTGGGTTTCATACTTCTTCATCTCTGTGTGCACCAAATCCATCTCTGCTGTTTGCTGCCAAAAAGCTCTTTTTTCGTTTCATTTGACCATAGAATCCGGTTGCATTTGAAGTTCCAGTAGTGTCTGGCAAACTGAAGATGCTTGAGTTTGTTGTTGGATGAGAGCAGAGGCTTTTTTCTTTATAAACACTTCAAAGAAGATCATAATAAGCATACAGTTTTATGTGAAGCGGTTGCTGCATCAGGTGTGTTGAAAGAGGGTGTGTGCTGTTTAATGCGCTTAAGAGTTGTTTCTCTCCAGCACATAACTTACATTTTACTGCTCTTTTCTATGTTTTATAATGTATACATGTTATGAATTAAAAATCCGGCGTGTATTTCCAGGTATTTCGTGAAACCGTTTGATTTTACCACATGCGAGTTTCCGTTAAACTTCACTGAGCAAATGAGCATGTGCATCCGTGTCAATCAAACCGATCACAATAGAGAAAGGGAGCACCATCATTTTGATTAAATTTGTGGAACATCATTCCATGCACTCAGTTTCAATGTAATCAATCAGGCAGCTCTCATGGATGTCATAGTCATGTGTGCCAGTTTTTAAAGTGTTTTAGATTGTTTCTCTTCATGTAACCACATGTAATACAATGAGCACCAGGATGAGACTTGTTGTTCACATCAAATATCAGAATGTGGGTAAAATGTGACCTCAGTGATTTCGAACGAGGCATGATTGTAGGTGCCAGACGGGCTGGTTTCAGTATTTCTGTAACTGCTGATCTCCTGGGATTTTCATGTACAACAGTCTTAAGAGTTTATTCAGAATGGTGCCAAAAGCAAAAAACATACAGTGAGCGGCAGTTCTGTGGACAGAAATGCCTTGTTGATGAGAGAGGTCAACAGATAATGGCCAAGGCTGCGTCTCCCAAAAGCATCGCAAGCTTAAGTTGATTGTAGAGTCCACTGGCGCCGATAGTTTCTACAATCTACTTAGACTTACGATGCTTTTGGGATATGCAGCCCAGACTGGTTCGAACTGACAGAACAGATAACCACTCTGAAAAATTGTAGTGAGCAGAATAGCATCTCAAAATGCACATGTCGAACATTGAGGCAAATGGGCTACAACAGCAGAAGACCGCATTGGGCAATTAATAAGGATCATACTGTTCCTAATAAAGTGCTCAGTGAGTGTATATATGTTCAGACTATTACTTCATATGTTAGGCTTTATAGGGTTAAGACAGAATTCTGTCTATCATGGTAAATTCTTGACTTTTTATGTTCCTTTGTCATTTTTCCATCAAGCTCCCTCTCTCTTTACAGTTTAATCAGAACTTTACTCTTTAAATTAACATAATAGTAAATCCTTCATAATTTGGTGCAATGAGATTTAAGATATCTTATGTCAAACTAAGTTACAGGTTAAGTCAAATGTGTAATTTGTTAGATATTAAAATACTTTCTCCTATCCCAGCTTAATTTGCAAAAACAACTATTAGTAAGTCATTCATAGGTTGATTCTCCCAAACCATTTTAACACAGTGGTGCTACCAAAACATTGCTCTATATCTTGAGCATCCCAACCAGCCCAGCACGGAAACATCACCTCAACAGAAATTAAATACTTAAGTAAATCTGTATGTAAATCTATATGAACACTGTAAGCCAACTGCTTTCCTATCACTCCCTGCCTGGCAGAAAAGTGCTAGACTATAAAATACTTTAAAATGTATTGATATCTAAGTGACAATCAAAGATTACAATTGTGGTAGTAGTTTTAGAAAACAAACTCAGAGCAGACAGCACACTTTGTTTCCCCTTTCTCAGTAGGCCATGCTATTCTAATCCCAAACAATGCAGGCTCTTTCACTAGAGAATGCCATCGGCCTCGTCCTATCTTGGGATAGTGGCTGGCTAATGTTCCATGCATCATTAAAGAGAGCAGCAGACCAAAGCTCCTGGCACAGATGACCAGCAGAGAGAGAGAGAGAGAGAGAGAGAGAGAGAGAGAGAGATAGAGAGCAGTGAACTCACATAGCCGACCGATTAGAGCCTGTCCTCCCTTCATTGGTACTGACCCACATTGTTTAGGTTTCTGCCCCAAATGGACATGAAAGGTGCAGAACTCAGCTCCAGGGGGCCTGACAACTGAAGTAAAATCATATTATGTCTAAATCTGCCCTCATTGACATATTCACTAACCAATGCAGGTGGTACCGTATGAAAACACTTTGTTGGGGGAAGGAAGATTTCTGCTCAGAATCTCCATTTCCCTCCAAACCCTACAATTTACCTCCAGAAATTCAACCAATAGCAGCTTTAAAATATCACTCTGTTTGTTTTTAGCATTACAATAGCACAGTAATGCACTGAACAACTGCAAAAGGAGATAGTTCTCTGATGAAGATGGGCGTTTTAACCAATGAGCCAAGACACTAGGCAGGGATATGCATAAATGATATACTACCCTCATTTACTCTTTTACAAAAGCTATAGAGATGCAGCCAGGAAGTACATTACAGCAGCTTTGCAAAGTATAAATATATACATGCAGTATAAATAAGGCATGCTGTACATTAGGCTACACTTATGTAAGTTTATATTACAATAAATTAATGAAATGGAATGAATATTACAATAAGCTAAAGTAACACAATTCTTTAACATACTGACACAGTTTTATTGTGTGCAATCAATTTAAATTTCTAGAATGGAAATTAACTAATCCATTTGTGGTGGGACTACATAAATAATTTTGTTGGCAAAAACTGGATGTATGAGCAGATTAATTCAAGCATTATTTTTTACATCTAACCTTATCTGTTTAGTTTATTAAAATTTGTATACTATTAAATTATTATTATTATTATTATTAGTATTATTATTATTATGTATGCCAGAAAAAACCTACATATAGTCAATATTTGGTAAAAAAGCCCCAGAAATTAAATATATATATACAAATGTGGAATTGTATTTTGTAGTAAATATAATGTTGTAATAATTTTAAAACTATGTTAAAGTAGAGTGACCTCATCACAGAAGCACATGTGCAGGCAAACCAAGTTTGAACCCTTCACTTTTTCATTTTATTAGGCATAACTGAATGAATTTAAATTTGTACAAGATGACTAGACTAGAACAAATCCAATATATATATATACGGTCAAAAGTTTTGAAACACTTATTCTATATTATAATTTTTTTTTCTTCACATTTTAGAATAATAGTAAAGTCATCAAAACTATGGAATAACATAAATGGAACTATGGGAATTATGTTGTGACTAAGCAAAATCCAAAATAAATCAAAACTGGTTATATTTTAACATCTTCAAAGTACTCACCCTTTGCCTAGAATTTGCAGACATGTACTCTTGACATTTTCTCAACCAACTTCTTGAGGTATCACCCTGGGATGCTTTTTAAACAGTATTGAAGGAGTTCCCATCTATGTTGGGAACTTACTGGCTGCTTTTCTTTATTATTTGGTCCAAGTCATACATTTCAAAAACTTTATTTTTAAATTACATTTTAGTTTTATAATGAAATAAATTAATATGGTGGCACAATTATATTTTTATCTACAAAACTCATTTCAAACATTTAAGCATACGCCTTCAGATCAAAAGATTTTTAAGATCATGTGAAACATTTCCGTAAAGTGTTTCAAAACTTTTGACTGGTAGTGTATATATATATATGAGGTATATTTCACAATGAATATTTTGAGCTATAATTCATTGTATATATTTAACAAGCATTTATGCAATTGGACAAACAATGTTTTTAAAGTGTTCTTGACTCATTGTTTATCCTGTTATACTGAGTACACCCACACAGAATCTACAGTACTTTTTCACATTTTCTGTGCTGATTGTGGGGGTAAATCTGCAGAATGGATTTCAATTTGTTAAACTGTGGTAAACAGAGCTGAGAGTACAGCGAAAGCATTATCAAATTAGGCAAAATATTTAATACACATGCAAAGGGCAGGGAGTGTGTAGAAGTTTATAAATGATGGGCATTTGAATTCTGTGGAAACCTGCAGAGCTTGAGATCTGTAGGCACAGATCTAACTTATAAGTCAAGAAATATCATTGACTCAATGACAAATATGAGCAAGCAAACATAGTCACATTTTTTTTATTTTTTATCTCCAAGTAAATCCTTATTTCTCTGGAAAAGTGGCACATTATCTGGAAATATACACATTTGGTAATGTTCAAATGATGCCAGAAATGATCTACATAAACTTGTCCAATATTTGTTCATTGTAGAATGACTTTGTTTCACTTTGTCTTCAGCACCTCTTTAGCATGATCTATTTTGCATGAAGTAATCCCTTGTGTCATTTTCAGATATTCTGTGTCTACACACTGTCAGGATCATCTTTCTGTCAGTCCCTGATTTTTTGCAATAGATTTCGCAAAATATTTTTTTTTTCTATGTGTTGCCAGGGTTGGGAGGGTTACTTTTGAAATGTATTCCACTACAGATTACAGAATACATGCTGTAAAATGTAATTTGTAACGTATTCCGTTAGATTACTCAAGGTCAGTAACGTATTCTAAATACTTTGGATTACTTCTTCAGCACTGGTAGATTTTTTTCACTTGTTTTGACTATAAAAACTCTGCCAGTACAGTAAGACAAAATACAC
Source organism: Myxocyprinus asiaticus (assembly GCF_019703515.2). Classification (NCBI taxonomy): domain Eukaryota; kingdom Metazoa; phylum Chordata; class Actinopteri; order Cypriniformes; family Catostomidae; genus Myxocyprinus; species Myxocyprinus asiaticus. The sequence continues at coordinate 34,412,143 of NC_059360.1, forward strand.
ATGTTAAAAATACATTCTCTGATAAACCTAAATATCTTATGCAGTGTTGTTTCTAAAACAAGATAAATCAAATTGATCTTGTTTTAAGGATTTTTAGATATTTTTACAGGAAAACAATAAAAAAATTATTATCAAGAATACAATTTTTGCCCTAATATCAAAGGTCTTACTAAAAAAAAGAAATTATGATCCAACGTGAATTTAGTACGTGTACGAGGACTTTTTTAGGTTACAAACTGGTAATCACAAAGGTATTATGCTATAAATGTGGTTTATGAGGACATTTCTAGTGTACCCTTAATTCAAATCGCTTAAAAAGCATACTAAACAATGTTTTTTTTGAAAATGTCAAATTGCAGAAAGTTTTTTGTGAGGGTTGGGTTTAGGGGTAGGGTTAGGGGATTGAATATAAAGTTCGTACAGTATAAAAACCATTATGTCTATGGAGAGTCCTCATAAGGATAGCCGCACCAACATGAGCGTGTTTGTGTTGAAAGAAAGAAAGAAAGAAAGAAAGAAAGAAAGAAAGAAAGAAAGAAGGATCCCATATCAAAATCAAATCATGCGGATGGTGTAAACAAGCTTATTACTTATCCTACAGGGCAGCACTGCCACATGCACCCTCAAATTTTCCAATGCATATATTATTTAAAATGTTAGAATATATATATATATATATATATATATATATATATATATATATATATATATATATATACATACATATATACATACATACATACATATATATATATATATATATATATATATATATATATATTACATCAAATATCAAATTTATATATAATATATACAGTATACAGTATATTGGAAATACACTTGGATTGGCTTTCCCCTCAAAAAAAATAAAAATAAAAAATAAATAAAAAACATTTAAAACCCTACAAAAAGCAAACCCTGCTCATACAAACCCCTAACCCTGATAAAAATGTCTGAAAATTTTAAGAATTTAATTGCATTACAGCAACATGAACGTGTTCAACTGTTACAGTATGTGCTTCCTGAAAATGCTCTGAAACACTTTGTGTTTTTGATGGCCAACTCTGTACAGTTTTTGGAAGACTATTTATGTCCCAGGTACCCACACAACACAACAATAGATCCAAGTTCCACTTGAAAGTTAATCAATAGCCTCTTCTTTGTTACCAATCCAATGCACAATTCACAAGGATAACATGTAGCCAATGCATACTTGTGCATAAAAATGTGAAGTCACACCAATTTTATAACAGCTTGAATCTCATCTCATTTATAAACTATGCACTGGATTTATAATTAAATCTGCTGCCTGAGACTTACGATATAAAAAGTTGAGGTGTAAAATTGAAAAAAATTAGAGGAAATAGAGGCTTGTTGTAATAAAGCATGGAAAGGCATGAGCTACAAATACAGTAACTCAAATAATTCTTTCTCATTTGCTTTTTTCATGTTCCCACACTCCAGTCTAAAGATTACAGAAAGCAACCTTCATTTTCCTTAACCCTATAAAGCAATAATTACAATGTACTAGATGTCCACTGGTCCTGATGAAAATTTCTGTGCTCTTCTGGAAGTAGAAGATCTTGTAATACAGACTGATCTCACAGTTTAGCTAAAATCGGTCTGTGCTTCCTGAAATAGAAACACTGCCCAGTAACCCCAAAGTAGGGCTGCAACAACTAATTGATAATTATCGATAATGAAAATGATAGACAACGAATTACATTATCGATTAGTTGGATACATGTGGTGAGCACGGAGAAACTCCGCCAGTGACGTCACTTTACAGCCCAGTGAAAATGTGCTGTAAGGTGAAACTTATTTGAAAAATGACGGAGACAAATTGAAGTGGAAAAAAACATGACCCAAGATGTCCAGTGTTGGTATTTACAAAGAGTAAAGCAGTGTAACCCTCAAGGCGCCATGCATGATGAATCATCTTGGTGGAATGGTCCATAGTCCTTAATTTCCCACTGTTTCTCCCCCTTACTCTGTTTCTTTTCATCTCCCTGGCGAGAATCCATGCAATCAACTTTTGGAGCAGTCCTTGAAAACTGCTGTTTAGAATCTGTTTTTGATTCAGTTAGTTTGAGCCCCAAATGAACTGATTATCCTATAAACAGGAAATACAAGTATTGCATTACATACTTGTATTGAGTAAGTAATATCCATGACACTAAAAGGTCACTTTAGAGGTACTAGAAGTATTTTATGACTAAGCGTAGCAGACCATTATCACAACCTCACTAAAGTTCACTCAAGCAGGCTGAGACATCTCCCTATTTGGCCATTTCAGACAGGCTAACACCATTAAGACAGACTAACACAACATAAGAGTAATACCACTCAGGCTGACACCATTAAGACTAGCAAAAATCACTCAGGCAAGTTAATGCTGCATACAAATTAGCCTACAATGGCACTTGTGGTCTTCTGTACTTGTAGGCTACACTGTTAGCATGTCTGAAATACAAGATGGCTGGAGGAAACATACTGTAAATTTATATTCACAATGACTGCCAAATAAATCACAGATTAGGCTGATGTTAACGATTGGTGAAGTGTGGAGTATGTTTAAGTAAAGCATGGGGAAAAATATCTTAGTTGTTGCTATGGAGATATCTTGAACTCTTGAATGGTTGTGAGTGTTGAAAGGCAATGAGGGCCTGCACAACAAGGAATGATTCAGAGTTCAAGGTCAAGAATATGTTTTCTTATGCATGTCACATGCATGAAACATTTCTTGATTGCATGGGCAATCCTTGACATTGAGATTAAAATGGCAATGCACAAAAAATGTTATATACAAAACATAAAAAATAAATAAAATTTAAAAAAAACGTTCCAGAGTTGCATTTTTTGAGTTAAACTACTTCAAAGTTTTTTTTTTTAAGATCTCCCTTTTTATCTTGCACAAGCCACACAATATAAAAAATTCAAAGCTGTGTAATATCTGATTTGCTGGTGTATGAAATTGCAAAAAGAGAGAATGGAGAGCCTTTATAGAGCATAAACTGTGCCAGTGAAGATGACATGAGTCACAAATATATGTCAATTCTTTCTGATTTTTTTAATTTATTTATTTATTTTAAATACAGGGGTTTTGCATTTTAGAGGCTTGGCACAAACAATTTATACACATCCATAACATTGGTAGGTGGATGGAGCAACACACACAAAACCACAAACACAGCTTCAAGTCAGAAGCCAAATAGCATTTGTCTACTTGTCAAGCAGAGCTTTGTTACTTTCAGAAGAAAAAGGAAGAAAAATGTCAATAAAAGCCTAAGACCTAGTGTGAGGTTTCAGAAACCCTGCTGACTCCCACTACTGAGTTTCATCTCACTGTTTCAAGTAACAGGAACAGCATACGAAAAGCACCCTTATACAAAAATTGTTCTTCTGACATTCCTTAAAAGGGATAGTTCACCCAAAAATGAAAATTCTGTCATCATTAACTCACTCTCGTGTTGTTTTAAACTGTATGACCTTCACCATTCTCATTCATTGCATCTTTTTTGTCCATACAATGAAAGTAAAAGGGCACTGAAGCTGTCAGTCTACCTAACATCTCCTTTATGTGTTACATGGAAGAAAGAGTAAATTATGACAGCATTTAAATTTTTGGGTGAACTATCCCTTTAAAAAGTAACATATATTTACTAGGCTAAATAATGAAGATGAAAATTTTTACTGATGAAAGTCATAATTTTTTTATTTATTTATCTCATTTTAGGCCAAGTATAAAAGAACCATGTTGCCCTAGGACAGTGATGTAAAATCTGTAACGAGGAAATGACAATTGAAGATGACCATATATGCCTAAGTAGAAATAAAAACAATGCAGAGTAAAATTAATGCAGTGTGCAAAACCAGAGACAATTTAGCCAACACACTGTCATAGCGAAATGGTAAGGATTCGCACGATTTTTCTAAATTTGGTTAATTAGTTTGATATCGTACGGCTTTCACTACAACCAATGACGTTGCTGGACATCATTTCTATCTAATACGCGACAATTACTTGCTTCTGTCACACACAACAGCTTCCTATTATGTTTACACACTCTACTGATCGGTTAGCTTTAGAAGGGGTTTGGGTAACGGCATAATATTAATAAGCCTGTCCTTGATACCTTGCGCGCGGAACTCACGCTTACTTCCACATTACACATCCGGGCATTTGCACTTGATGAAATCGTACGAATTCATACGAACTAAATCTTATGAAAATACGAAATAGCCAACTCGTAAAATATGTACGAATTTTCATGAGATATGTTTTTTTTGGCAGAGACGGGCTACTTCTTTTAAAATAAATGAGAGAAATTGGAATGACCAACAGTCAACAAATATAGAGAGGAAGTCCCACCTTATAGGTAAAAGAGCAAATCACCTTTTAGATACAGACATCACCTGTGAATTAGAGCCCGACCAATATAGGATTTTTGAGACCAAGCCCGATACCGATTTTAGAGGGGTAAAATTCACCGATTACAGATATGGTGGCCGATATAGTTAATTTTTGAGCTGGAATGAAAACAGACCTTTTCTATGTGGATTGTTCACAGATTTTGACTATGAAAAAGGTACTCAGAAGGCTGCTTTCTTAAACAAATATTTCTATCAAAGAATATTTGACATTATTATTATACATTGTCAACAAATTCTAGAAATGAACACTGAGAAAATAAAGAATAAATAAAAATAAAATAAATAGCTAAATAAACATCATTACTGTTTAGTATCAGTCAAATGTTGACCATTAAAATAAATAAAAATAAAAATAAAATAAATAGATAAACATCAGTACTGTTTAGTATCAGTCAAATGCTGACCATTAAAATAAAGAATAAATAAAAATAAAATAAATAGCTAAATAAACAACAGTACTGTTTAGTATCAGTCAAATTCTGACTATTTTAATACTGCCAGTCAATTAGTGTCAGGTTGTAAAAGAAGCATTTACACCTGCCGAGACGAGAAAAACAGCGGCAGCAGTGGTACACCGTATTCTGCTATACAAGTTCAGGTGAAACTTTCAACAGTGGAAAACCAGACTTTTAAATATTACATTTTATAAATGCAACAACTGGAATTGTTTGGCTGAAGGGGGTACCAAACTGTGAATCCTGAACAAAACAGTTTGGTGAATACATTTACACATTCAGTGAAAAGTAGCTACGTGGTTAGCTAGTTAGCTATAAGCTCGTTGTCACGGAGAGTAAAAGATGGACTGGTATTGCGTCTCACCAACTAGGTAACAATGTAGCGTGAAATCAACACTCAACAGACACAATCCACCACCGCACTGTTGTCTGCTGAGCTGCAAAAATATGCTCTGATGTTTACCTTTCAATCTGCTACATTACTGACTGCACTGACAAACCTTAGCTGGATAACACAGCAAACAGATATGATAAACATGAGTGACATGGTTGTCAGGGACAGGGTTAATGTTATATTAGTTATATTGAAAAGGGAAAATGATGGGGTCATTGTTTATTAACTTTCCAGTATGTATTTCACAAACTAGTTCGCAACTTACCGAGAAGACACCGCTTATATTTATATCGGTATATATCGGTCAGGCACTACTGTCAATTAACTCGAGAACGTGCATGCGCATTAGCTATACAAGCCAGGAATATTTTGTTTTTGTTTTTTAGGTAAAGAAGCACAATTTATGATTCCAGTGTTGTCAGATTTTACTGCTGATTTGAAATATTGTTCTTTGACAGTAATCTTGATGAACCGTTTTTGAGATTTTGAACTTTCCCCATTCAAGTACATAGGAGCAGATCTTGTATGCCGCTTGTTTATGTAGAAAAATAGCTGCCCGAGAGCTTTCCAAAGATGGCTGCAGAGTGGACTGATTTGCTCGAAAGACTTTGACGAAACATGCCAGCCAATGGGCAGCAGATCCATTGTGGTGTATAATGTGACTAAGGGCCTTTAAAATGACAACAAAGCAGCAAAAGTTGTTGTAGTCTACTACAAGGCCAAGGAAAAGACTAAAGCTAAGAAAAGTGTGGTGTTAAAATGTATTGTTTATTTCACGATAAAGCACATTGTTTGTGGTAAAATATGATTAATTTTAAGGGAAACAAAAACCTCTTTTATAAAGCAATGCTTTCATATTGTAAATACTTTATAATGTGAAGGTTTGAAACTGAAAGTTGTGTTTTTGTGTCAGAGTGCATAATATATAGATGTTTGTCAGACTGTCTATATGTGTGTATCCAGGTATTCCCTACACTGTGGGGACCAAATGTCTCCGCAAGGATAGTAGAACCTGAAATTTTTGACGTTGTGGGGACAATCAGTCGGTCCCCAATGAATAAAATAGCTTATAAATCATACTAAATTATGTTTTTTGAAAATGTAAAAATGCAGAAAATTTTCTGTGAGGTTTAGGTTTAGGGGTAGGGTTAGGGGATAGAATATAAAGTTTGTACAGTATAAAAACCATTATGTCTGAGAGTGCTCATAAAATGTGTGTGTGTGTGTGTGTGTGTGTTTGCAGACAGTGGGTCACTGCAATGAAGGGTTTAGTTGTTGGTATGGATAGCCTGTTGACTCAGCACATGGTTATATTTTCTGCAGCTGTTAAGAGCTGAGGCTGGTGAATGTCTTTCTAAAGAAGAGACCTCAGCCATCCAATATACACTTGCTGTGCCAACAATTACTAATACATCACAGCCCTGTAGACACTCCAGAGTGCAGTAGCCATGTTGTCTACTAAACACCAAGTTACCTCTCTCACCAAATTTTTTTAAACAGCAACACTTTTGACAGGCTTAATTATGTATTTAATATGCAACCTGAAGCTGTTTAGCAATGTAACACTACATCCATCTATTCTGTGTACATAGCTGTAGATATGGGACCGTCATTTTTAGTCACTTTGACCCAGAAACATATTTTGAGCTTTATGCAAAAGGTAAAAAGTAAAACAATTTCAATGGATTATATCAGCCAACATGATGTTTATATCTCTGCAACAGTTTGGAGTAGAAACACATAACAGTTATATTGTTATAAGATGAAACTTTCCTTTGTACTTTAGTACATACCTGTAAAACTCAAAATGTGTTTTGAGCAAAGTGACTTAAAATTATGGAGCAGGTCACATATATTCCATAGGGAAAGACACACAACGTGATTTACCCAAGAAGGACATGTTCCCAGATCAACTTCCATTGTTGTTCTTGGAACAACGTGCATATTAGCCCATCCTAATTGCCTTAAACCTATCACTCACCCTAACCTAAAATCTTAAATAAATAAATAAATAAATGATTGGTTCATAGGAATGTTATTCCAAGCCCTTAACCAAATTCTAACCCTAACACTAAACCTAGGCTGCTGATAAAATCAAGTTTAGAAACACAAATGTGTTTGAAAATTGTAACAGAATAAAATCGTCACCGTCACACAAAACAAACAAAATGACAACGTTTTCAGAGCGTATTACAACGTTTGAAGGAGATCCCATATGAATGTATGTATTATGGTTTAAGAGGTATTTTGGGGTAAAATGTGGTTACCATGGTAAATGTTTTTAAGGGTAAATACTTGATAAGGCAGCCTGTGTCATGCAGCTGAACTTGCCCGAGGTCGCCGCTCGCGCAGACAACGAATCATCTTTTACAGCTATGTGAGCATCCCCATCGATCTGAATGAAACATTGTGCGTCTGAATATATAAATGAGAGCGGCTATTTATGAAACAAGAAGCAGTTCTCAATGAACGAGCTTTTAAAGTCATATTTTTTTGACGATTTCTGCTCCTGAGTCAGACTGTCAGAAAAAGCGTTTTAGAAATATTTGCGCGGCATTAGAATCTGTTACGCGCTTACCGCTTATTAAATGTGTGGATACATCTTTGAACATTCTACAGTGAACATTTACAGTTAAACGTAAATTTAAAAATACCTTCATGTTACATAGTATTCGTGTAGAAAACTTACCTTACCAACTTGTCCGATTTGAATATTCCACTGAACCGGCGATGATGAACGTGCCGTATGTTTTCATTTGATGTCGATAAAAAAAAAAAAAAAAAAAAAAGAACCGTGATATAGAGAACTTTCTGAGCGACTGAGCTGATTAAAGCCTTTCGGTCTCTATCCAAGAACAATGCATGTGTTAACCTCTCTCTCTCTCTCTCTCTCTCTCTCTCTCTCTCTCTCTCTCTCTCATTCAGCAGGGGTTCTGATGGAAGGGGTGGGATGAAGCACATACTGCCACTGATGTCATCTGCTCCCACAAGTCCCAGCTATTTATGAGCATAACTTTGTGCTGTATTATACTTCAAAGATCAATGATAAATCAAATATAATAATACAAAATTATTTAATAGACTAAAACATGCAAGGAGAAAGTCAAGTCAGGTCAAGTCAAGTCAGTTTTATTTGTACAGCGCTTTTCACAAAACACATCGTTTTAAAGCAGCTTTACAGGAAATCATGCATTAACAAAAAACGACTTAGAGTGGTCATTGTGTAGTTTGATTATATATGATTGTAAATTGTGCATAAAAATTTAATAATTAAATAATAATTGTACTTAGAACCTCTGTGAGCAAGCTGAAGGCGACTGTGGCAAGGAACACAAAACTCCATAATATGTTGGTTAATGGAGAAAAATAACCTTTGGAGAAACCAGGCTCACTGTGGGGGCCAGTTCCCCTCTGGCTAACATCATGAATATAATGCCAACATTAGTTATTTGTGTGCAGTGCAAGTCATGGTTTAAAATTTGTAAATTAAGTAAGTGTTAAGGTCCAGTGTTTAAAAAAAGAACACATTTTAATGAATTTTAAGATTAATGACTAATGTCTTTGAAGTCCATCCTGGATTAACTGCAGAAGTTCACATAGATGCATTGACCTTTGTTAGTTGGCTGCTGAAGGCTTTTGTTGGCAGTTAAATGATGGTCTATGTATTCCATTTCAAGAGTGTAGTCCATCAATAGACAAAGGTGATGCAGGCAGAGATCAATGAGGTGCATCGCAGTTCAACCATTTCGTCATTTCGGTGAGGTTCGGTGGGGTCCATCCTAAATCCAAGGTTCAAGCAGTGGCATATGAAGTATCCGATGTCTTACAGTTGGAGTTGGCATCAGTTCATCCTCTGAAGTCCATCGTAAAAGACTGAAGTGATGTCTGGCTAGCACCAGCTGTAGTTTGTCATCATCACTCAGCGACAGGTAGCAGTGGAATCCCAACACCAAGCAGGAATGGAGCTGGATCTGGCTGGATCTGGTAACCTCGTGACATGAATCCCGAGGTTGAGACATGGAAACAAATTGAGTAATATTAACGTAGATGTCATTCAGTTTTATGCAGAGTTATAGATCATGATAGATGTTTCTGGTTCCGGCAGACCTAACTAAAGCAGCCTAATTGTGAGTTGATGGATAAATTAGGTGTATGCCTGGCTAAATAGATGAGTCTAGACTTAAACTGAGTGAGTGTGTCTGCATCCCAAACTGTGTTAGGCAGACTATTCCATAGTTTAGGAGCCAAATATGAAAGGATCTACCTCCTTTTGTGGATTTTGATATTCTTGGAATTATTAGCAAGCCAGAATTTTGTGATCGAAATGAACGTGACGGAATATAGCGTGTCAGAAGGTCACTTAAGTACTGTGGAGCTAGACCATTCAAAGCTTTGTATGTAGTTAACAGAATTTTAAAATGAATACGAAATTTAACAGGTAGCCAATGTAACAATGATAAATTTGGACTAATATGATATTAGTATTTCTTGGTTGAAGTCAGCACTCTGGCAGCTGCATTTTGAAGTTTATTTATTGAACTTGCTGGACATCCTCCCAGTAATGCATTACAATAATCTAGTCTTGAGGTCATGAACGCATTAACTAGTTTTTCGGCATCAGCAACAGAGAGCATGTGTCGTAACTTAGCAATATTTCTGAGGTGGAAGAATGCTGTTCTATAAACATTGGAAATGTGATTTTCAAAGGACAGATTGGTATCAAATATAACACCTAGGTTCTTCGCTGTAGAAGACGACGTAACAGTACATCCATCGAGCATCAAATTTTATTTTAGAGGCTTATTTTTAGAGGTTTTTGGTCCAATAATTAGTACCTCTGTTTTGTCACACTGAGTAGAAGGACATTTCTGGCCATCCAATCTTTGATTTCATTGATACACTCTGCTAATTTGGAGAATTGTGAATTTTCGTTGGGTTTAGAAGAAATGTAAAGTTGGGTATCGTCGGCATAAATAAAGAAAGGAAGAATTAATGTTCCCTTTGCTAAGGGTTTATAAAGAAGTTAATTAATGACTAATAAGTCATTTACAAATACATTATAAATCATTTATATGCAGTTATTGCAACATGCATAAAAAATGGCAACTTTCATCCATTACTTATAGTGAGCATTTTAACTTGTTATAAATGCTTATAAATACACTCATTCATACTTATTTTAATTAAAAATTTAAAATGCCCTAATTCATGATTTATGTTACAATGTAGCAAAAACAGACTATTATAGTGTGTATAAACTGGAGAGATTATGTAATTTTGCTACAGTCCGCTTTGTGTTTATTTTCATTACTTAACGTATTTTTCAGAAATAAAGTCACACCCAGAGCCGGAGTGGCAATAGGGAAGATCGGGAGAATTCCCGCTGGGCCGGTCAAAAATTGGGCCGGTTAGGTCCGCATGTTGATTGACAAACTTTCATCATATGTCGCATAACAATTGCCAACAGTCCGTAACATCCGGTATTTAAAGGATCAGAATTGTGTTCCGTATTATAGCGGACGCAGTCTGTATTTTATCATCTCACACCCAAACAAATGAGAGAGTAGCCTGTGAGAGTAGCCTGTGAGAGACCAAACTGATGTTGCGCCGCTTCACGAAGGATCACGGAAGATCCATCGAGAACAGATAGGCTACTAATAGCTGAATGGATGAACGTGCTTCAGGTACAAGATCATCACAAGTTTAATACCGACTGCAGTCTCACAATCTCAATTAATTAATCTCTGAAATCCTCTTCCCTAGCAGTGCAGAATGATAATAGCAAAATTATTTTTTGTCACAAAAAAACAGAATACTTAAAGTAAATGAATACAGATGCAACGGCACAACACGGTACGAAAATAATGTGACTTTACAGCTCTCAAAAGAATAAACTCAACGAAACAAACTGCACAAAGTGCCTTCAATGTTGTAACATGCGATAAAACCCTCTTAAAGAGACAGTAACCATTTTGCCTTTGTCCTGAACATTTACATTCCAAGTAAAAGAAAAGTACAACTGTGTTATTTTTAGTCTTTTATTTCACTCTTATCACTGTGAAATGGCACGTTTTGAATGGCATGTAAAAATGTAAAAACAATCACTCAAACTTAATTGTTTCACTGGATCTGTTGCTATTTTAATTATCTAAAATACAAAGCACTGACCATTTAAAGTGTGAGCCTGCACATCTTGAAAGATTTACAGTTCTATAGTGTTATTATGTGCCTAGATAGTCTTTAAAATAAACTTAGTTTACCCAAAAATGAAATTTCTCTCATCATTTACTCACCCTCATGCCATCCCAGATGTGTATGATTTTCTGTCTTCTGCTGAACACAAATGAAGCTTTTTAGAAGAATTTCTCAGTTCTGTTGGTCCTTTCAATGCAAGTGAATGGTGATCAGAACTCAGAAGGTACAAAAATCACATAAATGCAGCATAAAAGTAATCCATACAACTCCAGTGGTTTAATCTATGTCTTCAGAAGCGATATGATAGGTGTGGGTGAGAAACAGATCAATATTTTTTTTTTTATTTTTTTTACTATAAATTCTCCTCCCTGCCCAGTATGCTTATGTAAATCACCAAAAACAGAAGAAGAACTCTTAAGAGAGAAGAGTGCTTATGAAAGTGAAAGTGGAGATTTATAGTAAAAAATGACTTAATTATTGATCTGTTTCTCACTGCTTCTTGTTTACTTGCATTGAATGGACCAACAGTTCTTCTAAACATCTTCATTCATGTTCTGCAAAAGAAAGTCATACACAACTGGGATGGCATGAGGGTGAGGAAATGATCAAATATCCCTTTAACATTCACTTATTTTTACAACACATACAATGATGTCTTATGACAAAGTGAAAATCTTAGTGAATGCCGTATGTGGTATAATGACATGGAGAGCTTAAATAATTTTCAAGTAATTACATATATTGCATATTTTTGCTGTGATCTTGTTTTATTGTTATCATCTTCACCTCCAACCCCCCTTTTGGGTGTGGGCTGACTTGGAAATGAGATCCCGGGCTGAATATGAATCCCACTCCGGCCCTGGTCACACCTGAATATAAGTGGCCAACTGGCCAAATTATGTTGTTGAGAGAAACAAATAACAGATAGGTTGCCCTGGTTTCTTTGCAAATAAGTGTAAAAACAGGGGCGAGCCATTCTTTCATGTTTGTTGACATGTTATCAAGAATAAACTGCGCAAGTTTGTGAATGAATTTCGTTATTGTAATTTTAAGATGCATTGTGGGCGATATGTTTGAAACAGCTGTTACTGGCTTTTTTTTTTTTTAACGTGTGGATTTAATGGGAAATGCATGTACGACCAGAACATTTTATGGAAGTTCGAATAGAATAATACTAATTATTTAATAGTCTAAAATGTTCATGGGTAAATTGTGGTTTGCTTTGCATTATAGCTATACTTTTCTGTTAAAGCACATGAGTGGAAAAAGAAAGTAAGAAAAAAGAAAGAAAGGTTCCTCAATGTTCCTTTTGCTAAGGGTTTATAAAGGGGTTTATTAATGATTAATACGTAATTTACAAATGCATTATAAATCATTTATATGCAGTTATTGCAACATGCATAAAATAGGGCAACTTTCATCCAATTCTTGCCAAATACAGTAGGCATTGTGAATATTGAACAGCAGTGCATGGCATCCTTGCCTCACTCCTGTCTACACTTCAAAGTTGTGGTCACAGTTTCCTACAGTTCTTTGCATGTGAAATTGGTGTAAAAACTCCTGATGTGATGAACAATTTGTTGGGGGATTACTTAGGCTCAGAATACATGCCATAGGCTGTCTCTGTGTATGCTGTTAAAGGCTTTTTCAAAGTCCACAAAGTTGATGTAATATTCATAACATCATGCTTATTCACAGCATGTATCATAGTATAATAAACCCTGATGATCATTAAACCACACTGAACTTGTATGTACAGGTTTCTAATGTTGGCAACTCTTTTATAAATGCTTCACAGCTGTCCACTTTACATTAAGGTAATTTTTCAGTGGTTACTAATGTTTAATAAATGTTATTAAGCATTCATATAAATGACTTATAATGCATTTGTAAAGAACATTAATGTAACGTGTAACTCAAAATGGTTTAATTAGCAGAAATATGTGATATATTCTATTCAAGTAAATGCCTCAACATGTTACCTCACCCTTATTCTTAAAACGCATATTTGTTTAACATGTGTTTTAATACAGACCCTTTGAACAATGCTGGTTTTTCATCATTAGCCTAATCCCTCCTCATGTTAACACTAATTGAGTGTCATGTTTACATTTCTTCAGTTAATTCAAAACAGAATGTAGTGGTTTTTGGCCTTGGAAAACAGATTTCCTCTGCACTCGTCTACTACGTCTAAACAATGGTGTTTATAGCATCCAACAAAAACACTTCCTTCTCTCTCCTCTCTCATCTTTGCTTTGATGGATTCACAAAGTTCTATAGTGAAGCTTTGAGACTGATGGTATCTGTGGTTGAATACACTGCAAAATCAAAACTCTGAATGAGAAACTTGCTGTCCTCATTGAACCTTTGGCAGACCAAAGACACTTTTTCCAATGGGGAAAATTTGTAAAGATTATACAATATACATTGACTGCAGTAGAGACGCCAGCATAAATCAGGGGTGAAAGAGGCATGAGCAGTTTGAACAGAAGTCATTAAATAATTGTTATTGATTGGGTCGAAATTAATTAATCTGTTTTTGAGCACTTAGGCTGTGGGCATTGAAGTTTGTTAGACTGCATACATGAGACAATATCCAAGAGTCCCATGTAAGAGTATCTACGGAACATATTTATTAGCTATAAAGGTGTTGCAAATCACCTTTCCTATTTCTCGGATCACTGTAAGCTAATTGTTGTGATGGGGCATGGTCGTGTGTCTGTCTGTGGGAGAGTGTAACGAATGAGGCTGGTATCCCCTCAGCCGACCACCAGATGGAGCCCTCTCCTGAATACTGACACTGTACCGTTTCTTCTATGGTGACTTCCTGTTTGCATCGTATAAATATTCATGCTTTTCCATTGTTACTTTGCGAAGTATTTCCAGTTTCATTGCCTTACCAAGCATTATTTTCATTGCCTGTTTATTGCCTACTTGTTATGACCATTGTTCCTGCTTTACTGGATTACTGATTTTGGATTACTGTTTTGCTCTGTTTGCCTGGTTGGACTGATTACCTGTGTAACGACTACTTTGCCTCCTTCAACGATAACATCTCTGCCTTGTGTCTTGGATTTGTCTGCTGATTGTAATAAAACTTCTTGCATATGGATTCTACCTTCACCTCCATGTCAAGTCCATTACAGAATACTTCGCTACCAATGAATCCAGCAGAATTTTCTCAGCTCCAAGCTGCATTCGCTCACCAGAGCAAACTGCTCAAAAGTTTCCAAGAACAACTGAACCACCTAAGAGCTGAAAATGAGAACCTCACCCACTATATCTGTTCCCTTCCATCTCCACAAGCTACACTGGTAAGATTCGCTCTTCCTGATAAGTTTGATGGCTTGCCAGAGAAATGTAAGGGATTTTTACGTCAATGTAAAGTATATTTCTCCAATCAACAAGAATCATTCAGTCAGTAGTCCAAGAAATGTTCATTTATGATGACATTACTTACTGCTAAAGCACTAGACTGGGCCTCAGCTGTTTGGGAGAGTGATATTCGGCTTCAAACATCATTTGATTACTTCGCTTCCCAGATCCATGAAGTGTTTGAATACCCAGAGGGAGGTAAAGATGACTCTGCTCAGCTGCTTCATGTACGCCAGGGTTCACATTCTGCAGTTAACTTTGCTGTTAGCTGCAGAAAAAACTCTGCAGCTAACTTTACACTTCAGGACATTAGCAGCTCAAAGTGGATGGAATGAGATTGCACTCAAGACTGTGTTCAGAGAGGGACTGAACTACAATCTGCAGGCTGAACTCGCATGTAAGGGTGAGGATTCAACACTCACTGAAATCATTTCATTGGCAGTAATGATTGATAATTTACTGCGTAATTCACCACGCTCAAGGATTAGCTCCAAGTCACAATCATCAGTCCAAAGTCAAGTCCAGGCATGCCCCGAAGCTCCTGAACCGATGCAGATCACCTATACCAGAGTTTCTGATGAAGAACACGATCGTCGTCATAAGGAGTGACTGTGTTATTACTGTGGTCAAAGGAATCATCGAAACTCCATGTGCCCTCAAAAAGGCAAGAAATATCAAGAGTCCAGGACTATTGTGAGTACCATGAATATTTCATCTCCCACACAACACAGTTTCACTCTTCCCATTGAGCTACCCACCATTAACATTACTGCTGTAAATAATGCACCTATAGGCACAGGCATCACTCACCAAACAGTTCCAGTGACACAACGGATTGGATTGTTTCAGAGATCACATCTCTTTATATCATCATCTCACCCAAGTATCCTCTCATCCTGGGTCATCTATGGCTGGCTATCCATGATCCCATCATCTCCTGGAACCAGGGTGAGTTAAAACAATGGTCAGATTATTGTCAGTCTAATTGTCTTCATGTCACAGTCACCATGCCATGTTGGACTACCAGCGTCGAAAGTCCTGAGAACCAAGCTCAAGTCCAGGTCCCGAGGGAATATTCGGAATTCTCCGAGGTATTCAGCAAAATCAAGGCTACACAATTACCCCCTCATCGTCCATGGGACTGCGCTGTTGAGTTACTACCCAACATGGCACCTCCTAAGAGCAAAGCCTATCCATTTTCAAGACCTGAAACATGGCCATGGAGACTTATGTCGAAGAGGCTTTAGCTTTGGGGTTCATTCATCCTTCCACCTCACCAGCTGCAGCAGGCTTCTTCGTTGAGAAGAAAGATGGAGGGCTCCGTCCATGCATTGACTACCGTGGATTGAACACAGTTACAGTCAAGTACAGGTACCCACTCCCTCTTGTTCCGTCTGCCCTGGAACAACTACGTGATGTATGCATCTACACAAAACTGGATTTGAGAAGTGCATACAACCTGATTCGTATCATATAGGGAGACGAGTGGAAAACCACATTTATCACCACTAGGGGGCACTATGAATACCAGGTGATGCCTTATGGCCTGGCCAATGCACCAGCTGTGTTCCAGTCATTCATCAATGAGATCTTCAGAGACCTCCTCAACAGATGTGTCATCACCTACATTGATGACATACTCATTTACTCTCAAGATAAAGCACAGCACATCAAAGACATTAAAATGGTCCTCTCCCACCTGCTGAAACACCAACACTATGTGAAAGCAGAGAAATGTGAGTTCCATGTTACCCATATAATGTTCTTAGGGTATATCATTAGCCATAGAGATGTTGAGATGGATGACTCCAAGACCAAGGCAGTCACGGAGTGGCCAAGACCCAACACTGTTAAGGAGCTACAACGTTTCCTGGGTTTTGCGAACTTCTACAGGAGGTTTATCCGCAACTGCAGTCTAATCTCTGCACCCTTAACATCTTTGCTCAAAGGAAAACCATCCAAGCTACCATGGAGTGACTCTGCTCAAAAAGCCTTCGACACCCTCAAGACAAGTTTCACGACCGCCCCCATTCTCAAGCACCCAGATCCTAACCAACCATTCATTGTGGAAGTGGATGCCTCAGACTGCGGAATAGGGGCGGTTCTCTCTCAACGCCATGGTAACACTGGAAAACTTTATCCTGGATGATTGGATCAGGTGGAGCGAGCAGGTGTGGGACAGTGCGCACATCAGATTGCAGTGGGCCGTCCGGTCCCAATGGATCCAAGCTGATAGAAGGAGGCATCCCCACCCCGACTACCAGCCTGGTCAGAGAGTCTGGCTATCTACACATGACCTCAAGTTACAGCTACCCTGCAGGAAGCTCAGCCCCAGTTATGTTGGTCCGTTCAGAATTATCAGACAGATCAATCCTGTAACTTATTGACTGGAGCTTCCTGCTAACTACCGCATCTCTCCTTCCTTTCATGTGTCATTGTTGAAACCTGTCCACCCGACATCTGGCCCCTGAGCCTCCTCCTCCATTGGAGATCGACGGATCACCTGCTTACATGGTCAGAGAGATCAAAGACTCATATTGTCGAGGGGGCCAGATGCAGTACCTGGTGGACTGGGAAGGTTATGGACCAGAGGAGAGATCTTGGGTACCTGCCAAGGACATTCTGGACTCATCATTGATCCATGACTTCCACCGAGCGCACCCGAATCGTCCTGCACCACAACCAAGGGGATGACCCAGAAGAACACTGGGAGTTGTTCGTGGTGGGGGGGGGGGGGTCCTGTAACGAATGAGGCTGGTATCCCTTCAGCCGACCACCAGAGGGAGCCCTCTCCTGAATACTGACACTGTACCGTTTCTTCTATGGTGACTTCCTGTTTGCATCATATAAATAGTCATGCTTTTCCATTGTTACTTTGCAAAGTATTTCCAGTTTCACTGCCTTACCAAGTGTTATTTTCATTGCCTGTTTATTGCCTACTTGTTATGACCATTGTGCCTGATTTACTGGATTACCGATTTTGCTCTGTTTGCCTAGTTGGACTGATTACCTGTGTAATGACCACTTTGCCTGCTTCAACGATTACGTCTCTGCCTTGTGTCTTGGATTTGTCTGCTGATTGTAATAAACTTCTTGCATATGGATTCTACCTTCGCCTCCATGTCGAGTCTATTACAGAGAGAGAGTGGTAAGGCACATCACCTGGGTTGTAATTATCTCTAACACCTGTCTCATGTTATAGTGATGGAGGAGGGAGACTTAAAAGCCGCACCAGCTCACCAGTTCGAGAGAGAGAGAGAGTGACCTGAGAACACAAGCTTGATGCTACAGAGTGTTTAACAGAGTTTTTTTTTTTTTTTACCTAATTGAGTGTTGTGAATTCATGAGAACTGAGTGCATTAAAGAAAACCAAGAGACATGAATTCAGAAAATAAAAGACTTGCCTGCACTGCTTCGTTGTCTCCTGACTCCTCCATTGCCCAAAGAACTGTCCCTACTACACAAATAAAATAATTTCAACTCAAATAAATGTTTCTTGCACATTTCTTTCTTTCTCTGGCAAGTAGTCTTGTAATAAACTGGATAATGAGAAGGTCATTATTTATAACACCAACAGAACTCACAAACTGAAGGTGGAATTCAGCTGTTCAGCAATTGCTTTCTTCTCACGTAATTACATAATTTAAATGCTTATCAATAATTTATGTCCATTTATATATTTGTTTGATTAGTAGATGTGTAATAATGATGATGGTTGTTATTGCAATATAAACCCCTTCAGGGTGATATAAGACATTGATGTGACTGTCTGGGTTTATTTTGCGATAACAACTGGCTGACTGTTACAAATGTGAAAACAAATGTGACAACTGAATGTATAGCAGAGCCCAGGGCTAGTTGTCACATTGTTTACTCCAGGGAATGAGTATTTATTGTAAGTAAATTTGAGTATAGCTATACCAATGTCTTAGCTATAAAAAAGGAGCTACTGTAAATTTCACCATTATTGACCACCATTATCTTATGTAGTGTTGTTTCTAAAACAAGATCAATCAAATTTATCTTGTTTTAAGGATTTTTAGATATTTTTACAGGAAAACAATACAAAAATTACACTGATCATGGCAATGATTTACTCGCCCGTTCCACCTGCTTCTCACTGATTGCACTTCCTACTTATTCCTTGTGTTTTCCCTGATTCTTTGCCAGTTTATTGTTTGTTGTCAAATGTTAACCATACTCTCTTGTCTAGTTGGAGATTGCTTGTGTGTCTGTTGGTCTCTAGAGGTGTAGTTACCTTCCTGTTCGCCGTTGCCTTCACCTTCACCTGGAGGATTCCTCGGTCTCTGCCCGCGTGTCGGGGGAGAATCTTGCCTAAGCTTTGATTCGCACCACACCAGCTTCAACAGACTCTCTTCGGATTGCTCCTGACTTCCACAATGCACAAACTCATCATACTAACACACTCATTCCTTAGCCCACTGATCGGCTATTGCTTTTGACTCTGCTTACTGCATCCGGTGCCAGGTGTGCCTGTCCTCATTTACATGACTGTTGTTAATAAACTCATTGAAATGTTTCCTTCTACGTTTGGGTCCCTTTGTCTCCCCTCACCCTCTGACAGAATAATTTGGCCACCATGGACCCAGTGGAGGAGACTACTCTTCACTCCGCCCTTTCACAACAAGGAGCTCTGCTTGGACGACACCAAGATTAAACCTCTACCTCTAACCGCACCCTGGAAATGTTGGCTTCGCAACTTGCGGAACTCACCGCGGTGGTCCAGCAGCTCCGCCCTCCTCTCGATCCCAGTCCCGTGCAGGACACCCCCCCCCATCTCCTTCAGCAGCTTCCCATGCCCCATGGTGCCCAGCCTCCCTCCAGCTCCATTCTCAGGTGAGGGATCTGTTAGAGCTTTTCTCTCGCGATGCTCACTGTTCTTCTTCTTGCAGCCCTCCACATTTTCCTCAGACATGATGAAGATTGCATGTGTAATTACGCTCCTCTCCGGAAGGGCAGGAGAACGGGGAACGGCAATGTGGGATAACCTACATCCGTGCTGCTCCACCTGTGAAGCTTTGTAACGGGTAAAGGATGGGCAAGGAGGAGGCGGGAACCGGCAGAACAGTCAACGTAAATTTAATGACAGAAATTCAACTTAAAACAACATAAAACAAAGACGCACACACATACAGCGGCCGCGTGTGTCTCTCTCTTTGTCAAACTGGCATCTCCGGCTCCCCTTTATCTCGCTCTCCCACTGATCAGCTGACTCAGTGCTGGCTGTGCACCCTCATGGCCCGGCAATGCCCTCCTCCTCATCACAAGCTTTCTCCTCAGAACTTCACCGAGGCTGGGAGGATTTATCAGGTCTGTCCCACGGTAATCGGTCAGTAGCCGACTATGCGATAGAGATTCGCTTCCAGTCACTGGAACGATCACGATATGTGGGACCTGTTCTTGCGGGGACTATCTGATATTATCCAGGATGAGATTTATCCCCCCCCCCGATTCGACGATTTGGTGGACCTGGCCATCCGAGACGATCAACACCTGACTCGTGATTATCATCGACGCCGCTCTTAGGCCTCTTGGGTAGCTTATCTTCACCCACAGCCCACCTGATCTTCACCCACGATCTTCACCTGACTCTCGTCTCGACTCTGAGCCCATGCAGATGGGTAGACTTCCGGAGTCACATAAGGAAAGGCAGCGGCAGCTTCTAAAAGGGTTATGTTTATCTTGCGGCCGATCGGGTGTATATATATATATACACAACTGAAGTCAGAAATTTACATACACTTTCATTACAGTCATTAAAACTCATTTTTTAACAACTCCACAGATTTAATATTAGCAAACTATAGTTTTGGCAAGTCGTTTAGGACATCTACTTTGTGCATGACATGAGTAATTTTCCCAACAATTGTTTACAGACAGATTGTTTCACTTTTAATTGACTATATCACAATTCCAGTTGGTCAGAAGTTTACATATACTAAGTTAACTGTGCCTTTAAGCAGCTTGGAAAATTACAGAAAATGATGTCAAGCCTTTAGACAATCAGCCAATTAGTTTCTGATAGGAGGTGTACTGAATTGGAAGTATACATGTGGATGTATTTTAAGGCCTACCTTCAAACTCAGTGCCTCTTTGTTTGACATCATGGGAAAATCAAAAGTAATCAACCAAGATCTCAGAAAAAAAAATTGTGGACCTCCACAAGTCTGGTTCATCCTTGGGAGCAATTTCCAAACGCCTGAAGGTACCACGTTAATCTGTACAAACAATAGTATGCAAGTATAAACACCAATGGACCATATGAGATGCATTCTGACTCTTAAGAGATGAATGTAGTTTGGTGTGAAAAGTGCAAATCAACCCCAGAACAACAGCAAAGGACCTTGTGAAGATGTTGGAAGAAACATGTAGACAAGTATCTATATCCACAGTAAAACGAGTCCTATATCGACGTAACCTGAAAGGCTGCTCAGCAAGGAAGAAGCCAATGCTCCAAAACCGCCATAAAAAAGCCAGACTACAGTTTGCAAGTACACATGGGGACCAAGATCTTACTTTTTGGAGAAATGTCCTCTGGTCTAATGAAACAAAAATTGAACTGTTTGGCCATAATGACCATTGTTATGTTTGGAGGAAAAAGGGTGAGGCTTGCAAGCCGAACAACACCTCCCAACCGTGAAGCATGGGGGTGGCAGCAACATTTTGTGGGGGTGCTTTGCTGCAGGAAGGACTGGTGCACTTCACAAAATAGATGGCATCATGAGGAAGGGAAATTATGTGGATATATTGAAGCAACATATCAAGACATCAGCCAGAAAGTTAAAGCTTGGTCGCAAATGGGTCTTCCAAATGGACAATGACCCCAAGCATACCTTCAAAGTTGTGGCAAAATGGCTTAAGGACAACAAAGTCAAGGTATTGGAGTGGCCATCACAAAGCCCTGACCTCAATCCGCTAGAACATTTGTGGGCAGAACTGAAAAAGCATGTGCGAGCAAGGGGGCCTTCAAACCTGACTCAGTTATACCAGTTCTGTCTGGAGGAATGGGCCAAAATTCCAGCAACTTATTGTGAGAAGCTTGTGGAAGGCTACCCAAAATATTTGACCCACATTAATGAAATTAAAGGCAATGCTACCAAATACTAACAAAGAGTATGTAAACTTCTGACCCACTGGGAACGTGATGTTATTCTACTATTATTCTGACATTTCACATTCTTTAGTGATCCTAACTGACCTAAGACAGTGAATGTTTTATATGATTAAATGTCAAGAATTGTGAAAAATTGAATTTAAATGTATTTGGCTAAGGTGTATGTAAACTTCTGACTTCAACTATATATATATATATATACACACACACACACTACCGGTCAAAAGTTTTGAAACACTTACTCATTCTTTATTATAATTGTATTTATTTTTTTACATTTTAGAATAATAGTAAAGTCATCAAAACTATGGAATAACATAAATGGAACTATGGGAATTATGTTGTGACTAAACAAAATCCAAAATAAATCAGAACTGTGTTATATTTTAGCATCTTCAAAGTAGTCACCCTTTGCCTAGAATTTGCAGACATGTACTCTTGACATTTTCTCAACCAGCTTCTTGAGGTATCACCCTGGGGTGCTTTTTAAACAGTATTGAAGGAGTTCCCATCTATGTTGGGCACTTATTTGCTGCTTTTCTTTATTATTTGGTCCAAGTCATCAATTTCAAAAACTTTTTTTTTAATTACATTTTAGTTTTATAATGAAATAAATTAATATGGTGGCACAATTATATTTTTGTCTACAAAACTCATTTCAAACATTTAAGCATACGCCTTCAGATCAAAAGATTTTTAAGATCATGAGAAACATTTCAGTCAAGTGTTTCAAAACTTTTGACTGGTAGTGTATATACATATATTTGAGGTATATTTCACAATGAATATTTTGAGCTATAATTCATTGTATATATTTAACAAGCATTTATGGAATTGGACAAACAATGTATTTAAAGTGTTCTTGACTCATTGTTTATCCTGTTATATTGAGTACACCCACACAGAATCTACAGTACTTTTTCACATTTTCTGTGCTGATTGTGGGGGTAAATCTGCAGAATGGATTTCAATTTGTTAAACTGTGGTAAACAGAGTTGAGAGTACAGCGAAAGCATTATCAAATTAGGCAAAATATTTAATACACATGCAAAGGGCAGGGAGTGTGTAGAAGTTTATAAATGATGGGCATTTGAATTCTGTGGAAACCTGCAGAGCTTGAGATCTGTAGGCACAGATCTAACTTATAAGTCAAGAAATATCATTGACTCAATGACAAATATGAGCAAGCAAACAGTCACATTTTTTTTATTATTTTTTTTTATCTCCAAGTAAATCCTTATTTCTCTGGAAAAGTGGCACATTATCTGGAAATATACACATTTGGTAATGTTCAAATGATGCCAGAAATGATCTACATAAACTTGTCCAATATTTGTTCATTGTAGAATGACTTTGTTTCACTTTGTCTTCAGCACCTCTTTAGCATGATCTATTTTGCATGAAGTAATCCCTTGTGTCATTTTCAGATATTCTGTGTCTACACACTGTCAGGATCATCTTTCTGTCAGTCCCTGATTTTTTGCAATAGATTTCGCAAAATATTTTTTTTTTCTATGTGTTGCCAGGGTTGGGAGGGTTACTTTTTTTTTTGAAATGTATTCCACTACAGATTACAGAATACATGCTGTAAAATGTCATTTGTAACGTATTCCGTTAGATTACTCAAGGTCAGTAACGTATTCTAAATAATTTGAAATACTTCTTCAGCACTGGTAGATTTTTTCACTTGTTTTGACTATAAGAACTCTGCCAGTACAGTAAGACAAAATACACATGTTAAAAATACATTCTCTGATAAACCTAAATATCTTATGCAGTGTTGTTTCTAAAACAAGATAAATCAAATTGATCTTGTTTTAAGGATTTCTTTATATTTTTACAGGAGAATCAAGAATACGATTTTTGCCCTAATATCAAAGGTCTTACTAGAAAAATGAAATTATGATCCAACGTGAATTTTCTTGATAAAAATATATGATTCAGTTGAATGAATGTATAACGACTAGAAATAGCATTTTAGCTTAGCGTAAAGCTGACAATTTACACAAGGTTTATTTCTATTTCTTCTGCTCCAAACTTACTTCAAATTTACCTCTCTGTCTGCTCGTATGAATTTAACACATCATAAGAAAGTGTTTCACTGCTGTTCAAATGCACTTTGGATCGCATCATTTATATGTATAAATGTTTTCCATCTGAAAGGACTAATATTAAATGAAACAAATGACAATAAAATGCAAAGTAATCTCTCCAGTAATCAAAATGCTTTTTGAATGTAACTGTATTCTAAATATCAATTATTTAAATTGTAACTAGTGGAATACAGTAACTTATATTTTGTATTTTAAATACGGATTCCCGTTACATGTATTCCGTTACTCCCCAACCCTGTGTGTTGCAATGGTTCAGGAAAACAAGTCAGAATTTGAACTTCAATCCTAAACCCCTCACTGCTGTTTACTATAAAATAAGTCTATAATTTCTGTGAAATTTCTACTATGTGCTCTATATCTGCAGTTTACAACATGATGAGTCTACACTGATACAGTCAGATAAGGATTTTTGTAATTCCCAGCTGTTTAAATATGGAATATTCATTTGTATATATTGTGAAAGCTACTCTGTCGAGAAGTAAGCATACTTTCTCATATTCCAAAAACGTATGTTTGTTGCAGTGGTATGCTCTAGATTCCAGTGCTATGTCTCAAAGCTAAACTCTCTCTCTCTCTCTCTCTCTCTCTCTCTCTCTCTCTCTCTCTCTCTCTCTCTCTCTCTCTCTCTATCTCTTTGTGTTGCTATAAATGCAAGCAACCCACCTCTTCAAACAGAGCTGCCCTCTGGGAAATCATAATTTAATTCGCCATAACGAATGGGATTTGACTAACACTGTCACATCCTCATGTTTGTTCAATGGTCTGTTCTCAACTCAGAATCAGTGATTAAACCATGGGTCTTGTTGCGATGAAGAAACAGATGAAATTGATTACAGATGGATGGATGGATAGATAGATAGAAAAAGGATTTTTGCAGGTTGTTCAATTTACTTAATTGAAATGAACTAAAGCAACACAATTCTAGAATACATTTTCACAACTTGATTTAATTGTGTTCTATCCAAGTAAATTTGTGAAATTTAAGTAAAGGATAATGTACAGTCAGCCGGTTGTTATCGCACAATAAACATGGCTACTAACCAAATAAATAAATACACTGAAATAAAATAGTGTTTTGCATTGAAATTATGTAATTTGAGAAGAAAGAAATGGCTGAACTGCTAAAATCCACCTCCAGTTTGCATAGGAGTTCGTTTAGTATTTATTTTGTAAAAATAACCATCTGACTCCTCATTATTCAGCCTATTACAAGACTACTTGCCAAATAAACAAATAGATGGACATGAAACATTGATTTGCATTGAAACTGTGTAATTATGTGAGAAAAAATAAATCACTGAACAGCTGAAATTCCACCTCCAGTTTGCGTCAGAGTTTGGTTGTTTATTTTTTAATTAATGAACATCTGACTGCTTAGCAGTACTTAGCAAGTATTACAAGACTACTTGCCAAATAAATAAATGCATATGAAACATTGATTTGAGTTTAAATTATTTTTTAGCTTACTTGTAGTGATCACAGAGTGATACGAAGCAGGAAAGATGGCTCAGATACCCAGATGATCGGTCTGATACGTCAATGTGCGGTGGATACAGAGAAATATCAGACTGCTAGATGCACCATTGACCAATCAGAATCGAGTATTTCAGGCAGCCGTGTAATAAGTTTACTTAATCCATTTGAGTTGGGACAACATAAATACTTTTTGTAGCATTGATGAAAAGGCAGGGAATTTCCATTTCCCAGTTCCCATGGGACTGGATGGGGTGAACAAATGTTGAAACTATGTGTTATTTTATGTAATTTGAGCAAAATAGGAGGAGATTTGTTTATGTTTAATGTTCTGTTACATAATAATACTAAAGCCAACATGGACATTATACATTGTTGAATAATTGTTTTAAGGTTTGAAAATCTAAGGGACTGAGGGGCTTGTACAGGGGTGGACTGGCCATAGGGAGAACAGGGGCTTTTCCTGGTGGGCCGGCTGCGAAACAGGGCCGAACGGGCGGCGATAAGTTGAAATGGGCTGCCGCATTATGCCGAATGTGCCGCGACTGGCTGAAGAGGGACGCAAAACGGTGGCGCGATATGCAGAAAAGGACAGCGACCTACTGATTTCTCTTCCCAGTCCGCCCCTTGGCTTGTACTACTGGGAACACTACAAAAACTAAACAAAAAGCCCTTTTGCCTGTGATAAATCATAGAATCAGTCCCAAAGTGCATGTCTCTAAGAAATAAGATTTTGTTTTGCACCAAAAGTATGTGATTGAAAACGCTGTTTGAATAAGCCACATGCTCCTCATTCATATTCATGACAGAGGCATGTCTAATTTCATGGATGGGTGAGTTGTGTTTATACACATCTCATCTGAATGCTGATCAACTCGCCACTCCACTCCATTCAGAGACATCCTGCATGTCTTGATGTAGCTGATGATGTTAATCAAGTCGATGAGGAATATCAAATTACTTCTTGATATTTCATTCAGGTGTCCTCTGTAATTTGTTATCAGACAGCCCACTCAAAGAAAATGTTACCTGGGCGCTTGATGAAATGTCAAAACAGGACACCGAAGGAGTCAGAGATGACTGCATAAATTTAACTGAACCAAACTAAATTTTACCATTGCACACTAGAAGTCAGATACATTTTTTGTTTGTTTTCTACTTGTTTCATTCTAAGCGATTTCCTGCAACATCTGAATTCCAGTAGGATGATCATACCATTTCTTGTTTCCTTATAGGGAAGATATTTTGATGTTAAAGAGCACCTATTATGGTCTTTCAAATATTACCTTTCATGTAGTGTGTTATATAGCTGTTTGTGAATGTAAAAAAGTCTGCAAAGTTTCAAAGTGCATGAAATATGGAGTTATTGACACCCAAAAGAAAGAACCGATTCTGAAAACCTGAAAAGAGTCTTTAGTAATTCCAGACTTACTTCCTGTACTAACCTACGTAATTTGGTAACAAAAAACCCGCCTCTGGTCTGTTTACATGTACAGCCAGTGCAGGCTGTTAGCCTGTTAGTTGTTAGCCTCTGCTAACCGGCTAACTCACATTATTGTCAAACTGCATATAAACTTACCACTGAGAAACATTCTGTTGAGCTTGAGATGGTGGTTCGGGTTGATCTTCCGATGTATCACTATCGGACTCGGGCTCAAATTTGTAAGGTAAAACAGACATTTGTTCAGATGGAGTTCAAACTCGGATATGGTAGTGGGCGTTTCCTTTCCGACACGCGCTGTAAGCGGTAGACCAATCACAACAGACTGGGACATCTGACCAATCAGAGCAGAGTAGGCTCTCTGAAAGGAGGAGTTTAGAATTAATCCTTTAGAACGGATCATTGAAGGAGTCGTTTGAGACACTGGGAAAAAAAGGTAATGCTGCAATTTAAATTATGAGCAAATCAAAGTGTATTTTGACCTTGGATGCATGTAAATCTATTGTATGAGACCTTTAAAACAAAATTAGGCATGTTTAAAAACCATAATAGGTGCACTTTAATATTCTGTAGTTTGCACACGTGATGTGACCAAGTTCCATTTAGGCTTCATCCATTTTTCCTAATGAGCAGGGTTGGGGAGTAACAAAATACATGTAACAGGAATACGTATTTAAAATACAAAATATAAGTAACTGTATTCCACTACAGTTACAATTTAAATCATTGGTAATTACAATATAGTTACATTCAAAAAGTATTTTGATTACTTAAGAGATTACTTTGCATTTTATTGTCATTTGTTTCATTTAATATTTAGTCCTTTCAGATGGAAAACATTTATACATATATATGATGCGATCCAAAGTGCATTTGAACAGCGGTGAAACACTTTCTTATGATGTGTTTCATTCATACGAGCAGACAGAGAGGTAAGTTTGAAGTAAGTTTGGAGTAGAAGAAATAGAAATAAACCTTGTGTAAATTGTCAGTTTTACGCTAAGCTAAAATGCTATTTCTTCTAGCCATTTTATAAGCACGTTACCAGGCACCGTAACGCTTTTCCCTGTTGATAAAAGGTTTAGTCTGACAAATCACAGAGCCAAACAGCAAAAGTCTGTATTCCACACATTTAATGGCAGATACACAGGCTGCAGGCTCTTCTCATACATGAGAAAATTAACAAACCATTAGCGCCACAAAACATAAAAGTATAATAAAGGTCAGGGAGAGCAGATCGGTCATCATCCTCCTGCACCTGCACACAGATAACTATCTAATCACACAGCACACGCATATGCAAATGAGATGGTCAGCGTCTTAAAGGTACCCTGCATACTAATAGAATGCATGTAAATACATTGTCTTAATCGTTACAGAACGATCATATTTTTTTACAAAGAAAATTCATGTTGGATCTCTGAATTTCTTTTTTTTCTAGTAAGACCTTTGATATTAGGAAAAAAAAAATCATATTCTTGATAATTTTTGTATTGTTTTCCTGTAAAAATGTCTAAAAATCCTTAAAACAAGACCAATTTGATTTATCTTGTTTTAGAAACAACACTGCATAAGATATTTAGGTTTATCAGAGAATGTATTTTTAACTTGTGTATTTTGTCTTACTGTACTGGCAGAGTTTTTATAGTCAAAACAAGTGAAAAAAATCTACCAGTTCTGAAGTAATCCAAAGTGTTTGGAATACTTTACTGACCTTGAGTAATCTAACGGAATACATTACAAATTACATTTTACAACATGTATTCTGTAATCTGTAGTGGAATACATTTCAAAAGTAACCCTCCCAACCCTGCTAATGAGTCTGTCTGTTAGCTGTTACAGTTCTGTCTAATGACTGGGTCTGGAAAAGCATAAAGCTCTACTGGTGTTCACACTAAATTGATTGTGTTTGGAGAACTAAATCATGTTACATTTTATTTATGCTGTCAGTGCAAGTAGACGTCCCAGACTAGTGTATGATCACTCCATTAGCAAAACCATGCTGTTGTATATACACACTCAGTTAAACAAACTTTGGCTTCTCTGTATTTGCAACAGTATTAAATGACTCTCCAAAATTAAACTATGGCATGCTAGATGTCACAGCCCTGCCATGATGTGCTTATAAAGACCATAATCAACATAAACATACTTGTAAATATACAAAGCCATAAAATAATTAGCAGCAAATATTTGACTTAAAATAAGTATATTGGAACACATATTTTCAGGATATTTATTACATTTATAGTCTTTTAAACAGCATCACTGAATTTGTGGTGGGAAACAGACCATTTATCAATATTGCAGTAGTGTTACTGCTGTCATTCTAATTTTAAAAGTTTAATTTCCACTCTGACTTTTCTGTTACTTATTTGTTTTAGTTACATAAATTGACCTCTGACACAGCCATCACAGTCTCTAGTGACTGACAAATTTGGGGTAAAGAAAAAATAAGACAAGTAATATATTAAACACCATGTGGACTAAAATGTCCACCCAACTAAAAGTATCCAATGCAATAAATTTGTACCTTCCTCCATAAAGTTGCCATTTTGAAAGAGGATTTTTCAGTGCAGGGGAAAAGATAATACCAAAGAACAAAGATTACCGAAACTAAAAGTCCTTTTCCTCAAGATAATCCTGTGGCATCCTGACTACATATTAAGGGCATGGTGTTGTACTGTATGCCAAAGTGTGGGAAGGTACAGTACTGTATGAGCAGCTGGGATGGATTAATTCAGTGGTATTTCAGAAAACACTTTGTGCTGTTACTGTGAGAGAGCAGAGAGGGTCAGGGTTATAAATGTTTCAAGGAACAATAGACATGCACACACACTTACACACAAACTTGCACATCCAGTACAGAGATAACTGAGAATTTCGTTGAGGAATATAACATGACAGTCATGTAGTTTTTCGTAGTAAGAAAATCACATTGAAAGTCACAAAGACACACACCCGAGAACGTCTCTGCACACAAACTTTATTGGTTTTCACATCTATGAATGCACCAGTAACACTTTACAGTTCTATGTATTAGCATTAGCAATTGCATTAGATATTATGAGCTAACAACGAACAATATTTTCCTTCAGTATTTATTAAAATGACCAAAGTTCAGCCATGCAACTCTATGTGGGGCAAGCTGATAGGTACTTTGACTTGTAATCTCTTGGCCAATCAGCTCGCTCACATGTGACATTTTAAGGCAATTGGTTTGCATGGTGTAAGATGATTGGTCCTCTGACTTGTGGGGTAGCCAATCAACTTGAGTCTTGCTCTTTTTCTAATATATAAATGGCTCAGTTTTGATGATATGATGGTTTCTTGGCAGCCCTGTGAGAGTTTTTCCTCTGAAACCCAACTCCACTACAGCTCTGCTGTCACCCATGTTTTAGTGAATATAATTAAAATGTAAAATTAGTACTTCATAATTTGGTTTATTCAACACAGTCTCACAGCGAAATCGTAAGGATTCTTACGAATTTTAAATTTGGCTTATTCGTATGTTATCATACTGCATTCGTATGAATTCGTATGAGTTTCACTACAGCCAATGACATCCCTGTTCATTGTTTACATCTAATACACAACAATTACTTGCTTCTGCCACACACAACAGCTTCCTATCAAGTTTACACACTCTACTGATCGGTTAAGTTTAGATAAGGGGTTTAGGTAACAGCATAATATTAATAAGCATGTCCTAGAGGTCTTCACAGGTCCACCTGGATCCGAAAACCAGAGGTCCAACCCGAGACCCGTGCAGATTCGGGTCCAAAACATTGACTAGTGCCTCGGGCACGGGTCAGGACTGATAGCCTCGGGTCCTAGGTAACTTTAAATTAATGTGCTTTTAAAAAATGGACCCGAGAAGATCTGAATTATTTAAAATATTCCAACTTTCCATTATTTGTATTGGGCGTTTAACAATATTATTTAAAACAAATACATATTAAATAATTCTATGACAATGTTATTATCTCACTTTTTCTCTGTTCTCTGACAATACGCGCTCCTACTTGCAGTTTACCGAACCCCCTGCCTATGCCAAGAGCTGTTGCATCACTGTGTGATTGTAAAAACAAAGCCATTGAACTAGTAGGGTTTACTAGTCTGTAATTTTAATACAACATCACGAACGTTATCCCCCTTCTTTGTTCTCTGTCAATCTGCGCTTCTATGTGTAAATTACCAAACCCTCTTGGATACTGGTGCGTGCAGGCTGTGCAGAATTCGTTGCCTTTCACATTCAGGTCCAGTCAGGTTAGAAAAGAAATTGCTGTCGGATCGGGTCGGACTCAGGTCCAATTTTATCGGATTGGTCTGGGGTCTGGTTTTCCTCTTATTTTATTTATTTTTTATTTTATTTATGCATGTCGGGTTCGGGTAAGAAGTGATTTGGGTCGATTCGGGTTGGGTACATACCTTAGGACCTGAGAAGACCTTGCGCTTTACACATCTGGGCATTTCCAAATTCATCCTAACAAAATCTTATGAAATTATACGAAACCACCAACTCTTAATATTTGTATGAATTTTCATGATATCGGGTTTTATTCTTCTTGCAAAGCCGCTGTATGGTTTAAAAAGATTTAGAATACAGTGCAAGAGTTGAATGGACTAATTTTTGGAGATTGACAACCCCAGTTAGAATATTTCCATACAATTTTATTTTATGGAAAAGAGCAGGTTAGACATTATGTTAAATAACTCCTTTTGTGTTCCATGCATAAAGCATAAATGATTATTTATTTGTTGAATTAGGAAAATTAACAATGAAATGTGGCAATGAAAAAAAAATTGCCCACTCTTGATCCTGTAGACTAGAGCTTTTTCTAAAGGCTCAGAACTTAATTGACCTGTTAGGCCTTAATCTATGTCAGGTGATGAAAATTCAAGAGCTTAATAAATTCAATGAGTCCCTCTGGGTGTTGTGCATACACTCATTAACTATGGGCACAGGATGAGAAACATTGCTTTTTAATAAGCAAGGTAAGCCTAGAGACATCTAAATGCTTCCTTCTTGCAATTTCCATGGTTTGTAATGTAAGTAAAGAAATGGACATTAAAAGGGAAGTGTTGAAGAAAAGACAAGATCTGGCAGAGCAGGAAATAGAACCACTCATGCACATAGTAACCATTTTGATACTGATTTGCCAACATTTAAAAATAAATAAAATAAAAAATCATTATGCATAATAAAAAATAAGCAAAACAATTTATATCTCTAGAGCACCAACACATTGTCTATTAAACACATCAAAAAATTATAAATGTTCCTATGCTTCACATATAGAACCGGAAATCTGGACTAAACTTCACTAACTTTAAGTGTACCCTTGGATGGAATATGCATGCATATCCCATGTTATTCTGCTAATAAAATCCTGTAGGTCTATCACCTTTGTAACAGCTGGAATAATCACAATTTGAAAGTGAAGATTTACAAAAAGTTCGGTCTAAATAAAAATAAACTGCACATAAAATTGTACTGTGGGGGGCAGTGCTGCAAAACTCATGAATATTAATTATGTTATGCACAGTAAAAGATTCTTTTAAATTACCTGTTTTGATCAACAGTCATACTTAATGACCGATTCAAGCACCCAAATAAATATTTCACATAATATGGTAATTTCATTTCTACATCTATAAGTCTTTTTTTATTATTTATTTATTTTATCCCATTTTCTCCCAATTGAATGCCCAATTTCCACTCCTTAGTAGGTCCTCGTGGTGGCGCGGTTACTCACCTCAATCCGGGTGGCAGAGGACAAGTCCCAGTTGCCTCCACTTCTGAGACAGTCAATCCATGCATCTTATCACGTGGCTCGTTGTGCATGACACCACAGAGACTCCCAGCATGTGGAGGCTCATGCTACTCTCTGCGATCCACGTACAATTTACTACTATCATTGAGAGTGAGAACCACTAATCATGACCATGAGGAGGTTACCCCATGTGACTCTACACATGTAGCAACCGGGCCAATTTGGTTGCTTAGGAGACCTGCCTTGGGTCACTCAGCACCCTCTGGATTCAAACTCGTGACTCCAGGGGTGGTAGTCAGTGTCAGTACTCGCTGAGCTACCCAGGCCCTGCAACTATCAGTCTTGGGATTTTGTTAATCAGTAAATTAATACATAGATAAGCACTTTGATTAAGAAAATGACTGATTGATCTAACTTTATGCCTTTTGTTTTTAGAGGTTTTGGATTCTAATTTGCCCAACTATAACAAGATTGCATCTGTACATCAGTGGATGGGTGTTACACTTTAAAAATAAAATGCAATAAAAGATGCGGGAAGACAAGGGTAGCGGAAACACAGACACATTTATTGACAGTTCTGTATGTGAAAGAACAGCAAACTCCAAAATTCAGACAGTGACATCCCCAAACTCTCTGCTCCAGCAGCGGGAACCCAGAATGTGCCCGTGAACGAGAAGACACAGCTCATGAACAACCGTCTCCCATCACACAACCCAGCCATGAAACATTCAGTTTATATAGGGAGGAAAACACTGCGCACTGGTGCGCCCCATCAACAATCAGCTCACCTGGTTACTGCACACCTGAGAGCAATTAAGAGAGAGGGAGAGAAATAGAAAAAGACAACACACACAAACACACACAAACAATATGGTAAAGAAGGTCATCACAATGGGGGACTAGGAAAAGAGCGCAAGTTGCGGCAAAACTGCCAACACTAAACGACACTGTTAACAGCTGCAACAAACACTTATCATAGCATTCAAAATAACACATTCCAGCACCGGATCGTCAGTCAAAACACACACAGATGAAATAGAAACTCCAACTCAAGAACTGGAGATGTTTCATCTGGATTATACACATACCTGATGACAGCTATTTCAAAAAGTGTTGAGGACACGTCTCACCTGTCTCAACCCATAACTGATGGCGATGTATCTAATAATCATTTAGTGAATACTTGGAAACAACTGAGAAAGTCATCTTTTGCCTCTTTATTTTTCCCATGTATTTGTCTATGTGGTCATTAATGTTGAGGAAATAAGCTCATCAACCCACGAGAGCCCAAATACTGTACATACACACTGCAATAGTAGGTAGGCAATTGGTCAATGCTGTGATTGGCTGCTGCTGAAAACAATCACGGATTGGTTGCTGCTGTAATCAATCAATGGGTCTGTAGTCATTTGTGCGTTCCGTGAGAGTTTAGGCAGTTTGACATGAATAAACCCCTCCACAATGTCAAAATCAACGATAATATACTTACATTTATATTTAATACATTTGGATACTTATGCTGGGGTGGCAGATGGGGTGGCATTTGCCACCCAGGTAGATCCACCCCTCAACAGACCTCAAATTTAACCCACCACCTGAAGAAATTAAATATTGGAAAGGCATCACAGTCCCCAATGTAAGTATTCTTAAAATTCAGTACAGTGGATGAAGGAGGATAGTAATACGATTTCTGAAATAGAAGCATTCAGCAATAGCACAAATAGAAACTGTTAGCTGTGCAAATGAACTGTTGGAGGTTATGATATCTGCAGTGCATCTCTAAGTCTAATATTGTAATCAAAGTCTCATTTCTATATAAAATAATAATATTGTATGTAGTGTATGTATTAATATGTGTATGTTTTTATGTATTTGTGTGTGTAAATATACTGTATATAAATTATAATTACAATTTGTTAACTGCATTGTAATTTGCAGAAATGTCAAGTTTATGTTAAAGGAATAGCTCATTCAAAAATGAAAATTCTCTCATCATTTACTCATCGTCATGTCATCCCATTTATGAACACAAATTAATATTTTTAGAAGAATATCTCAGCTCTGTAGGTCTATACAATGCAAGTGAATGGTGGCCAGAACTTTAAAGCTTAAAAAAAGCACAAAGGGAGCGTAAAAATAATTCATATGACTCCAGTAGTTAAATCCAAATTTTCCGAAGCGATTTGATAGGTGTGTCTGAGAAACAAATCACTATTTAAGTCTATAAATTGACACTTTCACCAGCTCTCCTATGCGTGTTTACAAGAGGTTTAGCCTAGCGGTAAGCCTAGAGAGATCTATATGTTCAAACAAACTGTACGCCCTTGGTATATGCACAAAGAATTAGTATCACCAAAAAAACAGAAAAAGAACCACTTAGATTTATAGTAAAAAAGGACTTTAATATTGATCTGTTTCTTACGCATGAGGGTGAGTAACATTTTACTTTTAAAAAAATTAAAACATGTACTTTGATAAACTCTAAAGCCAGTGAAATTTGACATTATAGCACATCACTGATATGGCACATCAAGACGCAGCGTGCCAGGTATGACATCAGTGATGCCAAACAGCATTAGTTCTTGCATGTGTAAAGTTATAGTTAAGAATATGTACTGTAGGTAAGTATGATGAAAGTACAAATAAGATTTGAGAGCTATACCGAAGGGCATCAATTTCAGTGAATAATGACCTACATTTTCTCACGCAAAGCTATCGTATGACTAGAAGGCGGAATTCAGTGCATGAGTCTTACACAATTTTCGTTTTTGGGTGAACTATTCCTTTTAGTGCCTTACTGAAAGGTACAATGGTGAGAGGATCTAAAGTGAGTAGCTCTCCAGTTCATTGATGTGAGCGTGCATGCATGTTGTTTTCCAGGGCTTTTTGTTGTTGTTGTTGTTGTTGTTGTTTTGTTTTTTTGCCAGGGACAGTGAAGGGACAGGAACTTATTGGTGAGAGGGCGAATGGTATTAGGACATGACACTAGCTTGAATTTAACCTGCAGAATCATATGAGCACTAGGGCTAAATATGTCTTGAACATGTGTGCTAATAAGTATGCAACTGCTCCAACCTGAATGTGCTAGTTTAATTTTGTGCCAAGTTTTGGTGAATGTGAATGATTGCATGACCTTTGAGTATCATTGGTTACAGAGGCTGTGTGTCTTAAAACTAATGGAATTTATGATGATAAGAAAGAAAATTAAGGAAGGCTCCTTTATTCTGTTCTTCAATCCCTAGGGGAATTCAACAGAAAATTCAACAGCTAGATACAGCACAATACAAAACCATCTAACATTCACACATCTTCAGGATAGCTTTTTGCTGTCATTTAAGTCTTGGATTTATAGTCTCCCATTTTGCTCACATAGTCTATTACAGGATGCAAACCATCTGTTTGCTGTCAGATCTCACAGTGTTTTCTGCTAAACCTCAACTGCCCATATTTGGGAGTATTGAGAACATTGACATATGTAGTGAGTTTTAAGGAGAGGAGGTGAAAGGTCACAGAAAAGTCTGTATTCTGGAGCACAATGCCCCCTCTGACTTTGACTGTCAGTTCATGAGGTCCAGGGTGAGCATAAGGACAACACAAACACTAATTCATCTAGGTTTGTTCTCTTAAAGTGGTCGCACACCGGACGAGAAGCACCACATCGCGGCTAGGACATGGCATAGTCATCAAACACAGGCACGTCGATGCGCTTCAAATTGCAGACAGTACACACACAAGTTACCAAGATTTTTCCCTTGTTCAAGAATGAAGAACACTTAAATAAATAAATGTAACAGGACTGGTCGGTATGGGGAATGAGGAAGCGTGGTTCAGGTGTCTTTAAACTCTTTATTCACACAATAACACTCAAAGTCGGGATCAGTACTCTAATGCATCAAACTCCCGTACATCACTCTCTCTCTCACTCCCTGGGCTCTGGCATAGGCTCCTCTTATCACTCTTCCTGGATTATTGCAACAAAAAACAGCTGTTAGACCTAATTGTCACCCAGGGATGAATCCTTACCACTTCCCCTCTCCCTAAACGGACACTCAACCACGCCCTCGCCACACACCCCCACCGTCTGACTCAGGCCAGGGAGCCATCCGACACCCATACAGCAACTCGAATGGGGAAAACCTTGTGGAGGCCTGGGGGACCTCTCAGTCTGCATATAACGGGTTTGAGCCAATTATCCCAATTTCTAGCGTCCTCGTGCACAAACTTACGAATCATATTTTTCAGGGTTTTATTAAATCGTTCCACTAACCCGTCTGTTTGTGGGTGATAAACATACCAATAAGGAGGCACTGCTTCCGGATATCACATTGCGTAATCCACCAGAACTATCACAAAGCGATGTCCGCATGCCATCCGTTCAAATGGCCCGATGAGATCCATGCCAATTCTCTCGAAGGGGACCTTGATTAACGGCAGAGGGCACAATGGCACTTTTGGGGTGGATGGTGGATTCACCAACTGATATTCACGGCATGCTGCACACCACCTGAAAGCATCCCCATGAATGCCCAGCCAATAGAAAAAGGCCATTAGATGGTTTAGTATTTTTTCTCGACCTAAGTGACCCGCCATTGGGTTATGATGAGCTGTCGGGAAATGCTCTTCGGGATCAACAACTGGGTTGTATCTTCTTTTGTCAGAGCATCACTCAATACAACCTATGTTTAATAATTGAAAAATACAGATATGTGAGTGCAATGTCTGGCCGGAGACAATGACCTTCAATCACTTTCACTTGATCAAAGGCGTGCCTAAGGGTCTTGTCGCACGACTGCTCCAGAGGGAAATCCCCAGCAGGGAATCCTCTAAGGGCTGGGGAAGCCGAGACTTCCCCTCCCTTACATCATCCTGACGTTGAGCTGATGTAGACGGCTCTGGCTCCACCTCCTCAGCCAGTGAGTCACACACCCCACACCGATATGCTTTGTCGCAGGACCTATCCACACACATGCCTCTCAATAATGAAGTAAATGCAGGCCAATTCGTTCCCAAAATTAGTGGATCGGTGAGGCAGGAATTAACTGCAGCCTCGATACAATGTTTGTACCCAAAATTGAATAGTCACTGTCACTATAGGGTAACTTTGAATATCCCCATGCACACACCTCACCTTCACCCTCCACTCCGTGCCCAAAGCCTCATCTTGAACCAAACATTGGTGGATAGTGGTTTGATTACAACCGGTATCCACCAAGGCTTGATATGTACTTCCCCTGATACTCACAGGTATGCGGTATGTTCCAGCCTGACCGGGGGTGGCCCGTGGGGTGTCGGGATCCGCACCAATACTCTCAGTTCCATAACTGGGCATTGGTCCTGGAAGTGCCCCGGCTCCCCGCAACTCCAGCAATCTGGCCCAGATGCTATGCCCGCAGCCGCAGCAGCGGATTCACCAACCTGGGAGGGGTGGGTAGGGGGGAGAGCGAGAAGAGATGGGGGGAAAGCACTGGTCCCATTCTGCTGTTCCGGTCGGCAGATGAAGGACGAACTGCTCCAGCATCACCAGATCGACGACTCCTTCTGCATCGCGCTCCTCCACCAGCAGCCACTTCCGGCAGGCATCATGGAGCTGTTGGGTGAACGCAAACAGGCGGCTGCACTCGCTTAACATCAGTGAGTGGAAGTGCTGTCATTGTTGCTCAAGGCTACGGCCGACCCAGTGCATGATGGTTTTCTTTAAGTCCTCATACACCATGAGGTTTGCGGCAGGCAGGTGTTGGGCCGTGAGCTGGGATTTCCCAGACAACAGCGGCAGGAGTCGAGCCGCCCATTGTAATTTCGGCCATTTCTACAGCTCCGCCGTTCACTCAAACAACTCGAGGAATGCCTCTGGTGCATCGTGCAGGCCCATTTTCTTCAGGGTGACCGGGGGCATGAAAGGTGTTGGGTCCGGGGTCGCGGCTGAGCCTGGCTCCTGGTGTATGAAGCTCCGGAGCACCTGCTGGTGCTCTAATGTGTCTCACACCTGTACATCACTCTATCTCTCCCTGGGCTCTGGCATGGGCTCCTCTTATCGCTCTTCCCGGATTACTGCAACAAGATACAGCTGTTAGACCTAATTGTCACCCAGGGATGAATCCTTACTGCTTCCCCTCTCCCTGGACGGGCACTCAACCACGACCTTGCCACAATAATCTATGTCCTTTGATAATGGGTTGAAATTAATGGAAAATATTCGAGTTGCACTCCGTGGCGCGGCAGAAATTTAAGCATAGTTTAAGTCATAGTTGGGCATCTGTCGGAGGCGGTGTGCGTACCTTCATTGAAAACAGTTGTTTCGAATTTTAGAACGCATCATGTCATCCGCCAGACGCGCCCGGTGTGCAACCCCCCCATAATACTTAAATTTAAATGTAGTTTCTATTTTAGTTTTAGAATTTTAGGGCTGCCAAAGTTAATGTTAAAGGGATCGTTCACCCAAAAAGGAAAATTCTGTCATCATTTACTCACTCTCATGTTGTTCCAAACCCATATGACCTATGGAACACAAAAGGAGACATTAGGCAGAATGTTAGACTCAGTCTCTACATTCACTTCCAATATGGAAAAAAGAAACAAGAAACATTCTTTCAAATTTCTCCGTGAGTCATGAAAATGTATCTTAATTTTAGAAGTTCACAAATTAATGTAATCCTGCAGTGAGGATAACGTAAACATATGTGGCTTGCTGTCCCTGGTGGAAGGCTCGAGGCTCAAGACTTGACCTGACCTCGAATGTTTAGTTATTAGTTTAGGTTAAAAATAACACCACATGTTTATCACCCTACTCTCCTCATTTTATTCACCTTCTCCTCTCCAATCCTCCAACACCACACCCAGAACCTCATTGGACTGATCTTCTTTTCCATTCTCTCCATCTTCATCTTCACCTTCCTCATTCTTGTGGTTCCATCCTTAGATCAGACGTCATGTTATTCTCCCCGCAGACTCCAGTCATCATGACTGTTTCCCCTAGGCTGTAGTTTTCCATCAAACCACAGGGCCAGGAGGCAAAATGCTCATCTCAAACCAAAATCACTTTTTCCTTCTGCACAAAATGCCACCGCTGTGGTGGAGATGGGCGGTGGAACAGACAATGACCCAACAAGGGTCATATATCCACATAGCAAATAATGATTTTACATTACTATCATTTATTAAAGGGATAATTCACCCCAAAATGAAAATGCAGTCATCATTCACTCATGTTGCTCCAAAATCGTATGACTTAAGCAGAATGTTCTAATCCGGTGTTTCTCAATCCTTTCCTGGAGTACCACTAACACTACACATTTTGGATGTCTCCTTTATCCAACACATCTGATTCCACTGATTAGCTCATTAGTAGAATGCTCTGTGATCTGAATTGAGTATGTCAAATAAGGGAGACATCCAAAATGTGTAGTTTTAATGGTACCCCAGGACAGTACTGAGAAACACTGTTCTAATCCAATTAGTGCCAACATGGTGCGGATTGGGATAAATGTCTGTTTTGATGTCTGTTAGCGGGTTTGTTTTTTGTTTTTTTTAAGGTTGTTTGTTTTTCCTGACATCACAAGCTGGGAGTTTGTATTTAATGGTCACCTTTCCTTTGTATGTTATTTTCTTTTAATCTAAACATTTAAGGCTTGGTGAGCTATGTGATGCTCTGCTGTGTGAGATGTTTATCATCTGTTCAATCAAAGCTTCTTTGATCTACATTTTCTCACAAAAAAATAAAATAAATAAATAAATAAAACATTGTGGCCTTTCTGTGTAGTTCTGTTTGTTAAAACAAACTTTGCTTCCTCTGTTCCTGTTTTTATTTTCTTTTATGTTTGTGCCTTTATACTTTGAACTTCATCTATTTAGGATTAAAAATACATTGCACTAAGCTTTCAGTCAGATAGCTCATTAAGATTACAGTGGTAGTGCGTTTATAATGTGTAATATTAAGACATAGCACAGGATGTGTAATATTTGCATTGTAATATTTCCCAAAATACCTGCAATCCACTTCTGTGTATGAGAGTTATATATGAAAGGCTGTATGCTCAAAACAAAACAAAGCAAAACAAATCCCATCCCTCTCTCTCTCTCATGTCTAACAATAGCTCAGATCTAGTGTTGAAATTCATTTGAGAGCAAAATCATGATCATGAACCAAGCATCATATTTATGACCTGCATCATCAAAGTCATGTTTTACATGACTTATCTGATTTCACCACAAACAGATTTCTTCTTGACACTGCATGGGGCTTGTTTTCCCAAAACGCATTGCTGCAATAGATATTCTCATACCATGAATCTCTCAACATAAGTCAGAATATGTGTAATAATGGAAACTGAATGACTCACAACAGCTTTCAGTCAGCATCTGTTTCTTATTTGGCAATGTGAATAATTTTGTTACACTGCTGATAATAGAGATGTCAGTCACTGTGTGAGAGAAAAAGCCTTCAGAGTGCATTTCCTGTTGTATGTAAGCACAAGTTCAGTTGCATTCAGTCTCATCTGTATAGCTTACATCTTAAAGCCACAGCACAATTTAGCCCATGAAAATCATATTTAATATTTTATGATATGTATTAGTTTCAATACATCTCATATCCGTATTCATGGATTTTGAAAGAGCTTGTGTAACACAGGTCAGAATTTGACGGACTAGAAAAATAATATAATTTGCAATAATTATATTTTCAACAAAAATGCTGAAAAGATGCAATAAAATGTCTAATCAAGTCACTGTGTAATTTAAAAAATAAAATAATTTAAAAATAATCCAACATGGAAAGTGCAAGACGTATAGGCTGAGACGAAAACTGTGTGTGATGTCATAAAGATGCAAATAAAAACGCAAATAAAAAACTTTTCCGTTTTTAGTACATCATTGTTGTGTAAACGTACCATAAGAGTGGTGATCATTGATGCCAATGGTTGCTGATTGTGAACCTCTATAAAATCCGATGTGGATGGTAAATGCATATAAAACCCCCCGGATTTGGTCAGGTTTTTTTTTTTTTCTTGTGTGTGATTGGATCGAACCCTTCAAAAACCGAGATGGCGGGCCACCCAGTGAATGATTATTGATTAGAGAGGAGAAGAGAAGATTTCATCACCAGATTAGTGCCTTTTTACTGTGTTACAAGTGGAACCCATTCCATTCCGTTGGTATTTCTCATCAGTAGGATTGAACTGATTCTTGCACTACTGATTATTGCACTACTACTTACTTCTTACACCCAGTGACTATTACATCTACTTTGGATGCCACAAAAGGACATTCATTTACATACTAAGTTTCTATGGACTGAGAATTTTATTTCATAGACTGTGAAATGTTATTGAGCTGTTGTATTGTTTGAGAAGTTGAATTGTTCTCTTACTGACTTTAACCTGGTTATTGTGATTCTGTATTTTCTGGTTATGGGTTAATATTTCCATATCAGAGATAAATAATACAACAGTGCGGTACAAATACAATCCAAAAGATTAACAAAAGCTCTAAACTAAGTTATAAAACTACAAGTTAATACATTCAAATACCTGTAAAATCAATATAGAAAAAATAATTTAAACCTTAAACTATACAATTAAAATATAAATAGATATAAGTCAAATAATAAAAGCTTAAAATAATATCTCGAGGTTATAAAAAGGAACTCAAAGGATCTAAAAAGGAACAAAACATTCATTTGTGTTTTTATTTTTTTATTTTATTCCTACATTGTAATTTTATTTCACATACATTCATAAAAAAAATTTCCAAATATAATATAAATTGGTTCAAGAC
This sequence comes from Myxocyprinus asiaticus, assembly GCF_019703515.2. Taxonomy (NCBI): domain Eukaryota; kingdom Metazoa; phylum Chordata; class Actinopteri; order Cypriniformes; family Catostomidae; genus Myxocyprinus; species Myxocyprinus asiaticus. The sequence goes on from NC_059360.1 coordinate 34,454,707, forward strand.
ATTTCTCTAATTTGTGTGTGTTTGTGTGTGCCATATCAGTCTTGCCCTCCATAACGAACCTAAACAACTGGTCCATTATCTGGTTTTCTGGAGTTCAGTGGATAAGCCAAGGTAAAAAGAGAAATGGTTACAGTAGTTGTTACACTTGTGTCACCCAAAGCAAATCAAACAAAATTGCAAAGGCATGTGCTGCTTTGCACTTGAATTTCCCTTCAGCGACCAATAATCATGTTATTTATCCGGTAACACGCACGCACACACACACAAACCTCAAGGTATTGTGAACATCGCGTTACTCAGTGTCATCCTGTTGTACAAATCATGACAGGTAATGACAGTATACATAAATACACCAATAATTACTTACAAATAGTCAGAAACAAACAAAACGGGATTGTTAAAACTGTAAAAGATTGTCAAGTCAAAAGCAGTGGAGAAAGTGCTACAGTGAACTGATGATTCATACAAGATCACGCAACCAGGCTTGAGACGTTACAGTAAGAAGGTCCATAGTGGTCAAGTGAGAGTTTAACATTAACCTTAGACCACCGTTGCTCATATAAGTAAGGAATAATTGATGACGGATCAGCTGTCTTAAGCTATGTTCGTTAGTAACATCGCTTCAAATCGCCATACTGTTAGTTTAACAACACTCCTCAGAAGAAGGCTTGTAGTGTCGCCATTCTTGTATGTAGCTTTTCAGTTGCTAAACTGCTTTAAGTCATGGTGGTTCTTTAACATTTAGGTTCTGTGTGTTTCCCGCGAAAGAAGTGAATATGTGAGTGCGTATGTATGTGTGTGTGGGTGAGAACAAAAGAAAGAAAGTTAGCGTGAGAGTGCTTTCCACAGATATTAAAGTACATTGTGGATATTATAGAAATTGTGTGTCTTTCGTCTTCGATTACTTAGTCAATGTCTTGTGTTTTATTTGCCTGTTTTACTCTGGTAAGCTGTACAGCTCTTAGACATAACTGAAATATTTTGGCAAAGTGATATGGAACTGTTATGCGGTCAAGACCTGGAATACTTCATAGCCGTGCGTTTACTGAAAAATAATTGCAAACCTTAGAACATCCGTTAACCAATCAGAATCAAGCATTCAACAGCCCCATGGTATAAACTTTGATATTTAACCTACATATCTATCATATTTTAAAGGTGTAAGTTTCCATTACTGATGGCATTGTAATGAAACAATAGCAGTCAGCCATGATTTATTTATTCTGCGATCTAAAGTGTTATAAAGTGAATAATAGGTGTGTAACCGATAAAAAAAAGAAAAGTATTCGGCTGATCATGTGATCTAAATATGGCAGCCCCCAATAAAACAGCTTCTAAAAGTCTACTAATATGACTGGAATCATCTTATGTAAGTGTACTTGGTTTAAAAGTGCTATTCATTTATTTATGAGTAAAACTTGTTTTAATGTGGGGAAAAAATTCAGAGTGCACCTTTAACATTGTTGGTTGGAAAACTGCTCACCAATGTTGTGAAGTGTACCTATATGAATTCTACCTGCTGCTCAAACCTCAATCTCAATTTAGGATTTTGTCATCTTTGTAAAAGGAACTCTCTCCATGTTTCTCTTAAGTGATTTGTTCAGCACATTCAGAATTATGTCTTTGTTGTTTAGAATGTTGTAGGTGGTGAGGTTTGCCAGCTTCTGGAAGACCTCAGGAGAATAGGTAAGTTTCTGAGTGGTGAATGGACAGGAGCTACTGGTGAAGTCAATATCAAAATTTCCTTCATTCATCTCCATTTTACCCTCTCTCTTCACTCCTACAACACAAATACACACATGCAGAATAGTTTTTACCTGATATAAAATTCCATTTCTATTCTGATGTATTTGAAATTAGTCTGTTCCATACATTCATGCAAAAGCAGAATGTCCACCTAAGAATCTTAATGATAGTGCTTACCAGGAGCCGTGAACTGTTTGAATGTGAAGTTGACCAAGGGAAAGTGAATCACTATGGGAGCCTCTGGATTATCTTTATCCTCAAACACATATACTTCCTTCTTTGGCTCTGACTCTACCTTTTTAAAATCAATCTTTGGAAATGGAATCTTCCGATCAATGCAGTACTCCTCAGTTTGCTTTAGGATCTATTAGACACAAACATTATAATATACAGTATACATATATTTAGAGACAGTCTGACTGACAATTTAAGCAACCAATGTTTTGTTTTCACTTGCTATTTAGAGATGGGCTTTTCAGAAATATATTATACGCTAACACAATAATAGACAGTGGTAATACAATTTATTTTCAAATAATGGTGCAGAAATTGTGATCAGGATTTATGTCTATCCAAAAGTTATAACTACTGATTATTTCATAGACATAACTCAGAAAACAAATTGGAATGTACAAATTTGCATGTGAACATGTAGTTAACTTGCTACTAAATGCCTCAAACAAAACAAACAAATAAATATTTGATGCAACTAACATGGCAAACTTTGGCATATCCAGTAATAAGTTCATCCTCAACAGCGCTCATTATATCAACCTGTTACCTTGTAGTAAACATGAGTTGGCTTCTAGGCAGAGTAATAATGCCTGCTTGCCCTTACTCCTGAAAATTGCATAAAGCCAACCAATCAGATTAGAGCTGGCCAGATTGAAAAAGTGCTTTCCAGTTTTGTGTTCAATAACAGATGTGTGCTGTCTAAGGCTGAGACTACCCTCACCTTACACTGGTCCTGGTCCCAAGAGTAGTTCAGAGACAGAATGACATCTGCATGCCTCTGAGAGCGTAGCACAGGAGGGAATGATGACTTGAGGGCCACAGCACAGTCCACCAGACCAAGTTTGGTGTCTGCTGGCGTCAGGGAGTTAGGGAAGGCGTCTGGGTGTGTTTCTGCAGAAAAAAAAAAAGAAATTCCGCTTTACAATAATACTATTCCCAGTTGAATTGACATTATAAGCTGTGGTATTAACTAAGCTAAACTTAAAGCTGAATTATGTAACTTTTTCAGTGTTAATTAATTCTTTCCCAGCTTAAAATGCAGACACAACTATAAGGCATTCATAGGTTAATTTTCTCTGTAAACAATGTCTCTGTGCTGCTATGAAAATGTGTTTGTTTGTTTAGAGCAACCCGCTTAGACCCACCCCAACAAGATTTCTCAACCAATGGCGTGAGTTGGGAGTGGGACTATCTTACTGTTTGAACAACAGAAGACAAGGTGCAAATTCGGAAAGTTGTTTTGAAAATATTGTTTATTTTCGCTATTCCGTTTGGTGGCGCTAGTGTCGTAGAAATTACATAATTCAGCTTTATAATGGATAATAGCATAAATCATGTTCTAACCCTTCCATGCTCTAAAGCCAGAGTTCTCATTGTAGTTCCTGTGCAGATAAAAGCCTCTCAGGAAATTGTACACTTGGCTGATAATGGGGCGGCTGGTCAGAAAGTTGCTGATCATTTTTGCTAAATCCGTCATGGGGCTGATCTGGAGCGTGTCCAGTGTTGATGGTATATTATCTGTTTCTACAGATAAGGGAGGATGAAAAATAATGACAATTGTTTCATTAATTGCATAGAAATAGCACAAATTCTAACATCAAATAGAATATTATTCATTAAGAAATTAAAAAAGCTTTTTATTTTTTTTATTGGGTCTGGGTAGTTGTAACTGTATTTTCTGAGAGAAGCCTGGTTAGGATGGACACCAGCTGATTAATTACAAACAGGTTTGAGTTTTTCTTGTGGCAAATCATAGGACTGGCTTGTTATGGATTTCCTTTTCTTCCTTGGTTAGATTCACTTTCTCCTCAAAAGCTCAAATTTTTTATATACAGTATATATTCCATTCTGGTCTGTATAATATATTAAATGTGTTCAGTTTTAGGACATATTGCCAGACTGTGTTTTACTGTAGTAAGTTTGATAGGAAAATGCAGAGGGAAATGAAAAACGAAAGAAAGAAAAGTCTGCATAAGGAACACTCATTAATAAATCTGAAAGGCAACCTTTTACATGTACTGCTGAGATGCTTCACAGGCACTGATTGCTTATGTACCTTTACCTGTACTAATAGTTATTGTCTTCCTCTTACCTGTGTGGTTCACTTCTTCTCCAATCTTGTGGGCCCAGGATGGAATCACTCCAGTAATGCAACTCCAAAGCTGAGTCAGACTCACAGAAAAGACACTACTCCATATTCCTGCAAACAGAACACATACTGTAACCTATCAAATGAATCACTACCTGGGTATTAATGTGTTAAAACATTTTAACTCTTCAATTACTTTTACATTTACTCAAATGTAAATGTATCAAATATGCCTTGCAGTTCATTGAAGATGTTCATCTATCAGGATGGGCATTCCCTGGGAATCAAACCCATAACTCTGGCGTTGCTAGCACCATGCTCTGCCAGCTGAGCTCAAGGAAGTAATATAATTACCAGATCAGTAAAGTGGTTTACCATTTAACAATTTAAATCTATTTACCCAATAAAGAGTATACCCCAGGTTCAGGGAGTTTCTTGACCATGTGACCGAGGTAATATTCACTCCCAAAGTTTTGTGCAGGTACAAAGGCACCATACTTGGTAAATCCAACCTCGTATGGGGTGAACTCACATAATTCTAGATGCAAAGACAACAAAGAAGTACATGGACTATATGTTAGACAGTATGCATTTTTCTTTTAGTATAATGATCTCAACGAATTGATCTGTGTTGTTCTCACATCCTGCCTCCACCTTATATTACATCTGTCCACTATCCCTCCGCAACAAACAGAATTAATTTAAGAGCTTTACCATAAAACAAAGTAGCAGGAACCAGTCAAAATTCACAAAATGCATTATTGGTAAACTTATATGAGGACCTTAAATGTCCTTGATCCTTTGCTCAGGATTTTTGTGAGAATTGGTCAAATCTTTGCTAGTTTGCAGGCAGTTTGCTACAAGAAAGTGGGAATGATTATACAACAGTGGCTAAATGCATTGTACACTGTCTCTGTTCTTGTAATTGTTGACTCTACACTCTGCAGTGGACTGCAAGAAGTCAGTATTTACCAGGCTCAGTGGTACTTCCTGTCTTGCCATTCTTTATGTTGAGAGCTGCGTAGATGGGAAGAGGGTTCTGTCCATTTGATAGTGCTCTCTGCTGGTCAGATAGTGTAACCATTTTATTCTGAGGTAGGAAAGAATTCAGAATTACTTATAAATAATGATGGAGAAAATGAAATAGCATTTCAAAGACCCAATGAAATCAAAATTTGACTTTTGTGGCTTTTACTCCATGTTTATTAAATTTCAAATTATCTATTTGCTAGTGTACAGATAAAATTAAATAATTAACTTTTAGCAGATTAATCAGTTTCTCTGGATTTACTATTTATAGGTATGTTTTTGAGTATGTTTTCTTTATTCTATTAAGTACTGACAACATTTCTCCCAAATTCCAAATAAAAATATTGTCATTTAGAGCATTTATTTGCAGAAAATGACAACTGGTCAAAAAAAAAAAAAAATAAATAAAAAATAAAAAAAATAAATGATGCAGTGTTTTCAGACCTCGAATAATGAAAAGAAAAAAGTTCATATTCATTTTTAAACAACACAATACTAATGTTTTAACTTAGGAAGAGTTCAGAAACCAATATTTGTCGGAATAACCCTGATTTTCATGCATCTTGAATGCTCTCTACCAGTCTTTCACATTGCTGTTGGGTGACTTTATGCCACTCCTGGCGCAAAAATTCAAGAAGCTTGGAAGAAAACTTGCTTCCTTCTGCTCTGACAATGTTCCCCAATTCTGAGGATTGGTTTTTCCAGCAGGACAATGCTCCATGCCACACAGCCAGGTCAATCAATGTGTGGATGGAGGACCACCGGATCAAGACCTTGTCATGGCCAGCCCAATCACCAGATCTGAACCCCATTGAAAATCTCTGGAATGTGATCAAGAGGAAGATGGATGGCCACAAGCCATCAAACAAAGCTGAGCTGCTTGAATTTCTGCACCAGTAGTGACATAAAATCACCCAACAGCAATGTGAAAGACTGGTAGAGAGCATGCAAGATGCATGAAAGCTGTGATTGAAAATCATGGTTATTCCACCAAATATTGATTTCTGAACTCTTCCTACATTAAAACATCAGTATTGTGTTGTTTAAAAATGAATATGAACTTGTTTTCTTTGCATTATTCAAGGTCTGAAAACACTGCATCTTTTTTGTTATTCTGACCAGTTGTCATTTTCTGCAAATAAATGCTCTAAATGACAATATTTTTATTTGGAATTTGTGAGAAATGTTGTCAGTAGTTTATAGAATAATAATTTTACTCAAACACATACCTATAAATAGTAAATCCAGAGAAACTGATAATTTAGCAGTGGTCTCTTAATTTTTTCCAGAGCTGTGTGTATATATATATATATATATATATATATATATATATATATATATATATATATATATACACACACACACACACACACACACACACAGTAGAGTTTTAACAGTTTATGGTGCAGTTTTCTCTTCCACAAAATTGCACCATAATGTCCAAGATGACTCATCTTGCACTACAAACTTTTTTGTTCATTTGAATACAAAATTAAATAATAGCAAATCATGGTTCATGGCTTTGATGTAAACTATAAGCTATTGGCTATGAAACCTTGTTTTAAATTGGCTTTTTAAAACAAGGTACAAACCATTTGATAGTCCTGCCCAAACTTTCTGTTCCAATAGGAAATACATCAACACAGAAAACTGTGCTTGTCAAGGGATTTCGTGGGGTCTTTAAGAGCACACTTATGTCTTCTTTGTTTTTATGTATTCTGCTTGAAACAGAGCCATAACTGAAACTAAATTATTTCTATATTTTCAGTACCTTCCCCTGGATGAGATACTCTATAGCCAGACCCCACATGTCAACGAGAGAGACAAGGTGTCCTTCTTTCTCTCTCTCTTCCATATTCTCTTTGTAGTGCCTTAGCTGTTCAGGGGAAAATACACTGAACACACTTTTAGATATCTCCTTTTTTACAGACTCCATAACCTCATTTAGGTCACTGTTTGACCAGTTAGCATCACCGTAAAGAGAGGCCATAGTCCTATGAGACAATGAGAGAAAACAATGGGGAATATGAGGAAAACATTGTGTTGTTTTGGATGTTGGCCTAAATTCCAACCTTATTTGCACAGGGTTGCCACCCGTCCTGTATTTAAAGATAAAATGATGCGGACGCGATTTGTCCCGTATTTAAGATGGTCAGATGGCGTCACGGTGAAATCGTTCCAGATAGCCAATTTAACTTATAAGTTAGAACATTTGCCTAGGTGGGTAAGGGACCATCTGAAAAGTCCACACATTGTGCTAAAGCATGCTAATACTGTGGTGGGTGTAGTAAGAGACCATCTGAAAAGTCCACAAATGGTGGTAAAACTGTGGAGTTTTTCCTATATAAATGTTCAATAAGATCAAACAATGTATGAATACAGTCATAAAGACAAGTAAGTCATGGGTCAGGAAAGTTCTCATTTTAGCATATAAGAAAGGATATAAAATTTGTATCAGTAACGCATATAAACTCAATGCATTTATTGCTAAAACTGTGGAGAATGTGGTTAGCGGCCGTAACACCCCTCTCCCTTTAAGTGTCCCTTATTTTAAAACTTTAAAAGTGGCAACCCTACATGTTGCCAGTCATCATTAAAGGGGTCATAAAATTTTCCTTTATCTTCTGGCATATAAGAGGTCATTGTACTATAAGCTATAATACTGTAAGTTTCAGAACTCAAAATGTCCTCCTCACTGCAAAAAGAGCATTTGTTGTAACCAAGCTGCCAAAACCACTCATTCCCTACTTCCTCCACATTGTGATGTCACACTGTGGTAGACATTTGTATGACCGCCTCCACAACAACACATCAATGCCCACTTTACCTAAACACCTTTGTAGCCTGCCCAGTAGCGGTGCGCAGGTAGACGGCAAGTAGAGAGAGCAGATCAGTCAAAAGTAGAGAGCCAATCATAACAGTGGGTGTTTACTATCAAGTCTTAAAGGAGAAGCAGCACCAAAACCGAGCATTTCTGACAGAGGGTCAGAATGAGGGTGGAAAATTATCATGTTTTACAAATATATACAGCATGACTCTTTTTACTAATATTATGAGTGAACCTCAAGCAACACACACACACACACACACACACACACACACACATATATATATATATATATATATATATATACACACACACACACACATACACACTGGCAGCCAAAAGTTTGGGAACATTTACAGATTTTGCTGTTTCAAAAGGAAATTGGTACTATAATTCACCAAAGTGGCATTCAGCTGATCACAAATTAAAGTCAGAACATTACTGATGTAAAACACAGCACCATCACTATTTGAAAAAAGTCATTTTTAATCAAATCTAGACAGGCGCCATTTACAGCAGCCATCACTCCAACTTATCCTTGAGTAATCATGATAAATTGATAATTTGGTACTAGAAAATCACTTGCCATTATATCAAACACAGTTGAAAGCTATTTGGTTCGTTAAATGAAGCTTAACATTGTCTTTGTGTTTGTGTTTGTTTTTGAGTTGCCACAGTATGCAATAGACTGGCATGTCTTAAGGTCAATATTAGGTCAGAAATGGCAAAAAAAGAAACAGCTTTCTCTAGAAACTCATCAGTCAATCATTGTCTTGAGAAATGAAGGCTCTACAATGCTTGAAATGGCCAAAAAACTGAAGATGTCATACAAAGGTGTACACTAGAGTCTTCAAAGATAAAGGACAACTGGCTCTAACAAGGACAGAAAGAGATGTGGAAGGCTAGATATACAACTAAACAAGAAGATAAGTACATCAGAGTCTGTAGTTTGAGAAATAGATGCCTCACATGTCCTCAGCTGACAGCTTCATTGAATTCTACCTGCTCAACACCAGTTTCATGTACAACAGTAAAGAGAAGACTCAGGGGTGCAGGCCATATGGGAAGAATTGCAAAGAAAAAGCCACTTTTGAAACAGAAAAATAAAAGGTTAGAGTGGGCAAAAAACACAGACATTGGACAACAGATAATTGGAAAAGAGTGTTATGGATCTTAACCCCATTGAGCATTTGTGGAATCAGCTAGACTGTAAGGTGCGTGAGAAGTGCCCGACAAGACAGCAACATCTATGGCAAGTGCTTCAGGAAGCGTGGGGTGAAATGTCTCCTGAGTATCTGGACAAACTGACAGCTAGAATGCCAAGGATCTGCAAAGCTGTCATTGCTGCACATGAAGGATTTTTTGATGAGAACTCTTTGAAGTAGTTAAACATTTTCAAATTGTAATAGTAATTTTTCACATTATTAATGTCCTGACTATACGTTGTGATCAGTTGAATGCCACTTTGGTAAATAAAAGTACCAATTTCTTTCCATAAGAGCAAAATTTGTACATTATTCCAATCTTTTGGCCGCCAGTGTGTATATATATATATATATATATATATATATATATATATATATAAAAGGCATGTCATGACCCCTTTAATTTGACACTCATTTGGAGCACAAAGTGAGAGTCTAACAGGTCGAACTGGAGCATGTGGTGCTCCTTATACCCACCAGGTAGAGCCAGAAACTCCTGTGATGTAGCTGACCGCATCAAGAAGTTGGAGTTTTTGAAGTGCTCTAAGGCTCCCATATGTGCCAATCATTGCTCTGGTCCCACCCCCTGAACACACCACAGCCACCAAAGGGACCTGAAGAATAACATTTTGGTTGATTTCTTAGATCCTTTGCCTAAACACATGTGATATCGCATGTATCTTCTGTAACTATGGTGTCCAGGCTTTCTGCTTTTCTTGAGGTTGTCCTGTACTAGAGACATCTATATTCTAAAACACACTACAAATTTGGAATGAAATGAGACATGTGAAAAGGATGTCAAATATTTGGTCACTCTGCAAGGAAGTGTTAAAGGTGTATGTGTTTATGTTTGTATTATCATGCCTTGCTGGGCTCTGGTGGAGAGGTGAGTTTCAGAGCTCTCTGTAGTGCCTGTGACACGACTTTTCTCCTCTTCACCAGAAAGTTTTTTTCTTCCATTGGAATATCAAAACCCAGACGTACGTCAAGATCTTCTTTTGGGCTTCAAAGCACAGACACAAACATATTATTCAGAGCCTTGAATGGAATCAGAATTAAACCATTGGAAATGTATGTGCTTTACGATGGTTTGTCTCATACAATTATGATTAATTATTACACAATTAAAATCATTCAATTATAATTACATGATTACATGGCAAAGTAATTTAAGATATAAATAATAAAAAATATTTACCGATCCTCTGTGCTTAGTTGCAGATTTACTTTATCCTATGAAAAAAATTATTATTTCCGTTACTAGCGTTTCTTTTTTATATATAAAAAAACTGTTATACAATGATTGCTGTATAAGTCTTATTTACTATATTTACAGAATAGAAACAGTACCGACCTCTCCAGCATGCATAGAGAGTTTAGTTTGATGTTTGGCTGAAAACGATTTTATAACGACAGAGGACAGAATGTCCAAAGTTTTTGGATTTGCATCATCCATTTTTTCAGCAGCCTGGACAAACAACAAATATGCAAACATGTGAACAAGAGTCAGATGATGAAACAATCACAAACATATTGTTCATTTGTAAGTTCTACTACTCTTTCCACACTATTATAGTTGCAAATGTACTGAAATGGAAGATGTGTCATATTAATGTATTTGCATTACTATGAATTACAGCTATACAGTTAAACTGCTTATTGTGACAGCAGTGTTTGTAATTGCTCTGGGCTTTTTCTAGGGGTTTAAATTCAAGCTTAGCATGCATCATACCCTCAACTATATGTGCTTGTGTTGTGTACACTTTATGGTAAATCGATTTGGTAAGAAATCATCTGTTTAAATAATCAATTGATTTAATGACACACTTTTGATGCGATGAGACTAAATTCAGTCTCCAGGTCTCGGTTGATGTAATATCGCATAGTCTGTGTACAGCTGGGGTTTTCTTGAAAACCTGAGATCATACGGTCCTCCTTATATGCGCCTCTCAGTTTTAAAATCAGGTTCTTTTTCACTGAGATGAACAGGAAAAAACACACATACAAAAAAAAATTTTACTTGTGATCTTGTTTGCAGCACCTTTGAATATTAATAAGGTCCTGTTTGTAAAAACATAATTCTGTACTTTGTAAATTATCTGTTCATTACAACCTTGCTGAAAATACTTCACTGTAAAATATACTTAAATATTCTAGAGTGTACCATTTTTTAATGCTTTCAGTTGTTATCAGAAAGCCTAAATTGTATTTATTTAAATCTTATTGTCTGATTGAGGCTAGATTGAGTGGTTATACAGTAAAAGTAGTTCTGAATTAATTAAGTCTAAACCCAGAAATAATCTGATGTCTTTCTGTTTACCAGTTGTTTTGAGAGGTTTTTCCGCCTTCACATCCAGAGCACAGAATGGACCGGCCTAACAATAAAGGGAAATTGTTTTAGTTCTATTTACAGTAGCTCCACAAATATTCCCAAAGTACTATCAGTTTTCCTCTGTGAAAGCCTGAACTTGCTTCTTACAGTATTGTTAAACATTTTTGGGTTCCAATTAAATATAAGGTAATCATAAGGACACATGGTGTCTGTTTATTTCCAAATTAAAGTGTATTTAAGCTTGTGTGGAAATATTAAACATTTACAGATATCAGACATAACTATAATAATTTATGACCTGTTCTTTTGAGTATAGTAAAACTGATTAAAGTTCTTCTTACCATCAACACTCCATTAGAGAGGTACGGCTCAGGATTCTCAGAGCTTTAAGAAAAAGAACAAATAAGACAACTGACTGTGTCAGTCAACAAAATTGACAATTACTAATAGCCTATTATTAACGTTCACTGCATAATTGGCTAATGACACCATAATTGTTTTTTAATTGCTTTCACAAACTGTTAACAATGTTTTCACTCACCTCACTGTCATCTCAAATGTCACCCACAACTCATTCTTTTTCTGAGATAAAAAGACAAATGATGTACATCATGTTGAAACTAATGGTAGGACTACGCCCTGTCAACATTGCAAACATATGACTCTTTTGTAGAGAAAAGTAAAAAACAATAACTATTGATTTGCATAAATAAGATTATTGCTCTGTTTAATTGCATAATATGTGGTCCCAACTCTTTTGTTTTAGTAATAATATATATTAGATATTATTTCTCACAATGACATTATTCATTTATTTATTGTTGATGTTAATGTTGATAAATGTTGTTTACTTCACCTGTTACTAAGGTCTTCCAAAGAAGAATGCTAATTGTTACTTACAGACCATGGATGTCAGATTTCTATACAGAACTGACCTTATCATCAAAAATGAAGCATTTTGTCTGCTTTTGTCCAAGTGTGAGGCTGCTGATGTCAAATAGTACGGTGGAGCATAAGTCATCTTTCGTAAACCGATCAGAATCATATATGTGGAATTCCAAAATGTTCTGAGGACACAAGAACATAGTGGTAAGGACATTTTTAATGGACTCAAAAGGTTTAGTTTCACATATGTTCCTCTAAACATTTTCAGTTTTGTGATGTTAACAATGTAGAAGGTATCTTGAGGAATATTTGCATGGTTAAATTACTGTGGTGATACAGTCAAAAAGCTGACATGTTTGAACTGTTGTGTTATAACTATTTATATAGAATTACTTTACTATTAATTATATCAGCATTTGACCATTAATGACATCACCGCAATGTTGTTTAGATAGCACCTCTTCTTTAACTTAAGAACAATAAGGGTGGAGAATCATTTTATGCAGAGGTGAGGTGAGGTGAGGTTGAAAAGGCAGGTTTTGTTTCATTACCTTGACACCGCTGTGTACTCTGAAACTGAAGGTTTCATTCCAGTTTGGTTCATTGCTGTCTTTGACAGTTTGGGTGTGATGGCAGCAAGCACAGGCTGTGGGTAATTTCAAGACGACGTAGCAGTCACATTTAGACACTGAAGAGAGAGAGAGAGAATGAAAGAGAGGTGTTATGAATTGAACAAAGGTAGTGCACACACTGAGCAGTTTTTTTGGATGGAGTATGCATTATACAACAAATCAATTCAAGGCCTGTTTTAATGACATAAACACTCACAAACACAGAACAAGTCTGAAGTACACAGATGTCCCATTATTTATAAAACATGTCCATTTTTATTCTGCCATTTTTATTCTGAGAGATGAACTCACTTAAATCATATGAATTATTGAATTTCCCTCGCAACACTGTGACAATAAGGTTCCAGTACGGCATAAGCTCTTTCTGTGAAAAAGAATAAAACAAAATTAATAAGTAATATCTGTTTTACACATACTGTATAGGTGCAAATTTCAGATTGACAACCATATATTTTTATATAAATGCTTGAATATTAAGCATTATTCATGAAACATTTTATTTTATTTGATTTTTTTCATGAAAAAGGCTCAGTATGTGTAAAAGACAGATCTGCATTCCTATAACACATCATACATTGTAACAGTGAGGTCCATTTAACACCCTGAGGTCCATTTATCACACAGCTGCTTGTTGTGGTTCTAGTTAGGTTAGGTTAGGTTAGGTTAGGTTAATGTTATAGGTTCATAGTCAAATATCTGTGAGATAAAGGTAACTACCTTCTGCATTGTTATCTCCTCAGCAGGCAGTGAAGTCTTGAAGCCAAAAGATGAAATGAGAATCTTGCCAGTCTTTGTGAGATATAACACCAAAAACCTGAGAAACTAGTTTGTTTCCTGCCCCTCACACCCTGACAAAATATTTGATAATGTTTTGGGTTTGTCTTCATATTTTTCAATCTGTTGTGTTTATTCAAGTATTTGAGGGTGGGTTTATGTTTGCTTACTAATTTGTTGTCATCTTCCATGTCTGTGTGTACAATATACAAATCTGTTATATACAGATGATTGGAAAAAAATTACTAAACACAGGACAAACAAAGAAAAACAACAAAAGAACTGAAGAGCTCCACACCAAGGCTGCTATCCGCGGTGCCATCTTGATATCCTTCCATTTTGAAGCTAAACAAAACACATAAAGGCAGCATTAAAGTAATCCATACAACTCCAGTGGTTAAATACATATCTTCAGAAGCTATATGATTGGTGTGGGTGAGAAACAGATAAATATTTTAGTCATTTATCTCTATAAATTCTCCTCCCTGCCCAGTAGGTGGCGATATGCACAAAGAATGCAATTTGTCAAAAACAAAAGAAGAAGAATGAGAAAGTGAAAGTGGAGATTGATAGTAAAAAAAAAAACAATTAAATATTGATCTGTTTCTCACCCACATACACCTATCATATCACTTCTGAGGATACTGATTTAACAACTGGAGTCGTATGGATTTTATTTAGCCTTTAAGTGCTTTATGATCTTCAAACTTTTGGTACCCATTCACTTGCATTGTGAGGACCTACAGAGCAGAAATATTCTTTTAAAAATCTTCATTTGTGTGCAGCAGAAGAAAGTTATACACATCTGGGATGGCATGAGGGTGAGTAAATGATGAGATCATTTTCATTTTTGGGTGAACTATTCCATTAAACTTTCAGAACATGCACCACCCTCTGCTGTCTAATATGATATAATGGGTCTGTTCCAAAACTTAGTGAGCAGCCTTGCTGTCTCTTGCCTACATAGGCATCTGTGTTCGATGGCAGCATCCTTACCGAAATGATTCCTCATAAGAGTGGAAACGCTCTACATAGGTGGCAGCTCAGTGCATCATTCAAATAGCGCTCATCATGCTCAGCGCAAGCAAGACTCGACTTGCAATTTATTTCAATAGAGGTGACGTGGTAGGAACAACGCAATACTCAGCATAATACACACATAGTACACACACATTTTGCGTAATATAATACATTTTCTATGATAGTAAAAAATGTATAGATACTTTTCAGTATTGAATGTATTAAAAGTATATTTATAATCCACATTTTTCTCTTTGTCCGCCAACTTGGATTTATTTTTCCACCGAGCTCATCATGGTGCATTCTGGGATCGCCTATCCGGGGAAGGATACGTACGATGCTACCTTAAAATTTGTCCAAAACTAGCTATCTTATTAGGCAGCACAATAAAGATATCTACATTTTGAAACAGCCTTCGCGTCGGGAGCGCAGATATGATGTCTTAAAATGCTGCCTCTGGAGGAAGCTCACTAGGTTTTGGAACAGACACTCTATAGCTAATCTTTTTCGTTTCACTTGAGGATATGTCTAAAACACAGGTGGTGTTTCATTCGTGAACAAATCTGTGTTTTTGAACTAATCTTTACTTCTATCAGTCGTGAGTAACTCAGTGTAAAATCAATGATTTAAACTCACTTCTAACACATTACACACATTTGTCGCCACCTACTGGTGTAAATATGGAGAAATGGTTACTGACCGTATCAGTGAACAAATCTGAATGAATTGGTGAACAGATTCAAAAGACTTAAGTCAGTGGGATCAATCACAATCCTCGTAATCTTGCACCCTACCGGTTGAAAACAATATTACAACTCCTTGGTTTAAACCCCCCTGTGCTAACATGTTAAAATTAATAAAGGTTCACATATCATTCCCTTATCTGGAGGGAAGCAAAACTAGTACTGAGATAAATGCAGCTTGCTAAGAATAAGATATCAAATGCTACATGCCAACATTTGCTATTACAGTATATGAAACATCTTCTATAAGGTGGATGAGGAAAGACATTCCTTCATTAATAAAATGATGATGACACATCTAGGAGGTTCCTACCCTTAAAAAGCACACACTAAAGATTGAGAGCAGGGTGATCATGTTATTGTTAACAGTTTCCATGAGTAAGTTTTTTCAATTTTTTCATTTGTTGTCAGTTATATTCTTAGTATAGTTGTGTGTGCATGAAAACACTCCCTTATCTACACATTCCAGCCCAGCCCTCTGTCATTCAGATAAACTCCGACTGTTATAATACTTCCACCCACAGACAAGGTCATAATCCTTCTGACTCAAATTGTAATCTGAGAACATTAAGCCATTCGGAACCATTAATGCTTGAATTTCTTTCCTGATATAGCTTAAATGTTTTTGTCAGATAATTTTCATACAATGGTGGGAAAAAAACAAAAACAAAGCTAAACTGACATGAAACTCTGTGGTTAATAGAATGTTATCTTATCATCTATTTATGGAAATGAATCCTATACATGAATCAGTGAACCCAGAGCACACTCTGACGCTAAAAATAGGAAATTAAACTTTATTTTCTTAATTGTCTGTAATGACCAATCGCTGCTTAGCTTGGTTGAGTATGCTGTTTAAGATAGGTTACAAGTTTTAACTGTGGTAGTGATGTTACAAAATTGTGAACTGCCTCCACTGGTTCTGGCAAGTTTTAGAACATAGGCTATAACTACATCTAATGAAAAACAGCTATTTTTTATGCAGCGGTGCAGGCAATTTGTGATTTGGTTAATAGTCTACTGAATTATTGAATAACCTCCAGATTTCCTGAACTGGCCACAATGCCTTTTGATATGTCTTTGTGTGGAAAATCTTTGTTTTATAAAAATAAGGCCCTAACATTCTACTCATTAAGAATGTGCTTCCTCCAAATCATTAGAAAGAAGCTGTTTAGACCGAACATGCTAGACGCAATGCAACAAATAGAACAAAACGCAGGTGTCTCATTCGTTGCACATCAAAAACACTCAGAATGGTTTGGCAGCGCTTAGAGGAACTGTATGTTTTCATTAGTGAGGTGAGTATTTGTTTGTACAGTTGACAGCAGTTCGTGAGACTGCAAAGCCTGCTTCTAATCCACTGAAGTCTTTGAAACGGTTATTACACTTTATAGTTTTATTGTGAAACTCTTCATAGGCGTGCATGACTTACACACCCCAACAGCACTCTATAAAAATAAGCAATAAAAGCTCTAATTTAATTGGGTTTTATTTGGTTGCCAAATTATTCCTTTTTTAACAATATTGAAATACTGAGATGCTGACTAACAAGCTAAGCTACTGTAACTACAATTATTTTTAAACACATTCAATGTCAAACTCCTTTTTACATGCATTCTAAACATAGTTCGATACTTACATAATTTCAAAAGAAAATTACTTATTAAACAATATTGCAATTAATATTGATGGTACACAGAGTGCATACATGGTACATACTTGGAGTACAGTATCAGGTAGATTTCACAAAACAGTTTATACACGTACATCGCTGCATCATACACTTTGTCGAATGACATATCACTTAATATCATTGACAAAAAATAGGACTTGGTTCAATTTACTGGACAGAAATGTAAAATATTTAGAATTCAGAGCAGGCAAACTGACTAGCACTCACTGAATCCAGAAAACACACACTTCCTGTTTTGAGGTGTGCTTCAGAGTCTCTTTGCTTCTATCTTTTGTGTTTTTTGTGATCCTTGTTTTGGTGAAGGCCCTGAGCTGGTCTTATCACCAGCATTCATCTCCTTTTTGTTGACTTTATCATTACCTGTCTGCCTTTTTCAGTTTCTGTTTCTGTTTCTGTTTAGCACTTTGTTCAGCATATTTAAAATGATGTCTTTGTTGTTTTCGATGTTGTAGGAGGTGAGGTTGATCAGTTTCTGGAAGTTCTCCGGTGTGTAAGTAAGTTTGTGAGTAATATATGGAGAGCTGTTACAGTTAATGTCAACATCAACTGCTCCCTCCTTCAGCTCTTTCTCAGCCTCTCTCTTCACTCTTATTGGACACACAAACAGATAATACTACATTAATATTATAGTTATGGTTAACATTCTTGTTTATTTAGGCTCAATCCACAGATGGCAGATACTGAAATGAAACCACTAAATAAACAGAATATCAAAGGAAAACTAGATTTTTATTTCCTGAAAGAAATATCAGTGCTTGCAATGCAGTACAAGAACAGTGTTAAAATTTTAAGCTTAGGTTTAGGCTTCGTTTCCATGTAAATTAAATGCTGTATCAGAGAGCGTCTTGTTTTCTGTCGGCTGGGCACAATCAACACATAGTTAGTTGTGCAGTGTAAACATGACTATAAATGGTTATAAAAATGTATGCAGGGAAGACAAGACAAATCACAATTCAGTGTGCAAACTGAAAAAAAAAAAAGTATTCATTATGCAAATACATAGGATGATACAATATAATACATGTTGTATATTACCAGTGTTGGGTGTTATCTGATTACAAATTACTGCAGTCTAATTTTAATTAAAAAGTAGTGTAACATGTAACATTTATAAATTCTTGTAATCAGATTACCAATTATTAATTTTCAATTTAGCTCATTTTAAGTACAATACTTGGGTTACACTATTCTAAAATAATTTAAGTAAACTTAAAATATGTTAATATGTACTTCAGTTGATGTTTCTGTGACAGACGAAGGGTGTGTGACAAATAGACAGAGGAAAAATAGACATTATTTTGAACTCGTTTAGCGGAAAAATAATTTTCTATGAAAAGTATTTTAGAAAATACCTTTAAAGTAAATAGTAATAAATTAGCAATTTTTTTGCTAAACTAATCAGTGAAGTAATCGGATTACAATTTTAGATGAGTATTAGTATATTTGTGGATTATTTGAGTAAATTTTTCAAAACTGTATTTTACAATGATGTCATCGCTGTCTTATTTATAGTTAGATTTTGAATGCTGAACATTCTATCAGTGTAAGTATTTAATCTTAAAGGTGCTGTAAGTGATTTTATCTGTTATAGAATTTCCACAAAATGAGCTGTTGGATTAGCCACGCCCCCTTTTTCCAAAATCCAGCACTCCAAAAATACCAAATGAGCTTTATAGACACCAACTCAAGCAAAAACTGTTGTTAAAAACAACAGCAGCAAATAGCGCCCTCAATTGACAACTGTTATGAGCAACATGGCATAAAAATGGCATTATGCCTCAATATTTCACTGCAATACTATGAGAATACGCAAAATTATTGACAGGCAGAAAGTGTCACTGACACTTTTTTGTGAGATGTTTATGGAGTTCAGAGCTGTCAAAGAGACCGGTGAGATGTCTCAGTACACTTATTTCATTCATATTTTTCAGGGAGTAGTAAAAATGTTTGCATACCTTTCCATGAAAAAAAAATCACTTACAGCACCATTATCTTAAACTTTAATCTGTACTCTCTACTTTCTTAAAAAGTATAAAGTTTACAAAAACAAAAAAGATTAACACCACAAGTTTAATACTTAATGGTTCAGAACGGAAATGCAGTGCTCCATTGCAAAAAAATTAATTCCTATCAGGAATGTTGCAGATGCAACATCAATATATTGATATTGATATTGACACACATACACAGAATCTACACCCCTGGGCAGATGAGTGTTGATGGCACTTACCAGGAGCTTTGAACTGTTTGAATGAAACATTCACCATGGGAAAATGAATCACTATGGGAGCCTCTGGATTGTCTTTATCCTCAAACACATAAACTTCCTTCAATGGCTCTGACTCCACCTTTTTAAAGTCGATCTTTGGAAATGGAATCTTGCGATCAATGCAGTATTCCAGAGATTGCTTCAGTACCTGTTTACATTCACAAACATTACAAAAACATAATGCACAGAAAACAACATTCTGTACTTATGCTATGCATCCGTTCTTAACTAATCTTTTAGGTAACCCTCACCTTAAACTGTTCCTCCCGGGAATAATTTAGAGACAGAATAATGTCCACATGTCTATGAGAGCGTACCAAGAGAGGGAATCCTGCATTTAAGGCAAATCCAGAATCTACCAATCTCAGCACAGGATCAGTTGGTGTCATGTTGTTAGGAAAGGCATTTGGGTGTTTTTCTGTTGACAGAGTATGCATATTATGGTAGACTGTGCAAATAATGTCAGCAATTCAAATGTAAAAAGCCCTGACTATATATCATACAATGATAGACATCACAAAATTATATTTTCATTATTAAAGTAGACTAAGAAAATTGCTGCAGCATCAGTTGATTGTGCTTTCAAATGATTAGGGTTTATTACCAAGTTGTAATGCTGTGTAATGACTGATATTTGATCGCAACTCATTACTCAGTCTGCACTGAATGTAAGCAAAGAATTGTCATCGTAGAGCAAAATATGGCTCTATAGGAAGATTACATATATCAGAACCTCTGGGATGTAAACAATAAAGAAAGATATTTTATTTTAAAGAAAGCCAATGGTGTAAAGTATAAAAATAATGAAAAAACAACAACTTTTATCCAATCAATAGGCCCTATAAAATATATTGATGAACAGTTAAATTGCTTATTACAAGGAAGGCACTATCAAATACTTTATTCTGATTGGACAATCACATTCTGTGGTAAAATAATCATGCATTATGACCAATTGCCTGCACTGTGCTAGTTGCTTGCCTTACAATAAGTGGCATAATGTACAGTCAGTGGTAATTATCACAAAACAAACCCATTTGGGAAGATATGCAACCAAGACCCCTCTCTTTTGTGTCGACTGTACATTATCTGTTACATACTGTTACTGTTAAGGGGGGATAAAAACAAAGAATGCACACTCTAAGTGGTCAGTGGTGTACTGTAAGTAGTGCTGAAGACCTTTCCATGTGATAAAGCCAGTGTTCTCACTGTAGTCCCTGTGCAGATTCAAGCCTCTCAGGAAGTTGTACATCTGGCTGATAATGGGACGGCTGTTCAGAAACCACTCACCATTTTAGCCAAGTCATTTATTTGGAAGGCATGTTGTGCTGCATTGTACAGCTTTTATAATTTGTCATAATTTAGGTTTACATGAACCTATAGTCCACACTATCTCTGTTCCTTTAAGACCTCCTTGTAAATGACCTCTGTTATGGTCGACTAATCTCTTTGCATGTGAAATGACATTGCTTACTTATAGATTAGAGGTTTGTTGTTGGGTCCAATGTAGTTGCTGCAGTCCTGCCCCAATAATGATATGAACCCTTTAAAATGTATCATTTAATTTGCAACTTATTTTGGTTGACAAATGTTCAGCACAACATGTCACCTTTTCCTTTCTCTTCCTTATTGCCTTCACTTTTTCCTTCGGTTTCATGCCTTCATTGTGTGCTAGAACACAAACTCACCCATCAGTGTGGACAACCCAGTTTCAGGGAGTTTCTTGACCATATGACCAAGGTAATATTCACTACCGAAGTTCTGTGCAGGTACAAAGGCGCCATACTTGGGAAATCCGACCTCATATGGGGCGAACTCACACCATTCTAAATTAAAAGAGAGCAAAAACAGAAAAATTGAATTACTGATATGAATGCATTTTAAGTAGTACCACTTTCAAGGATTGGTCTTATAATTTATTTATTAAAAGCTGGTTGATTATTGTCTTATCCAGGGGCGGTTCTAGTGTCAGTGGATATTCGGGGCTTATCCCAGACCTCTGTGGATACATATGGGGCCATCTTTTGATGTAATATAATACACTTTACATTAAATGTTACATCTGAGATGTTGTTTATGTAGTAAATCTTTAAATATTACTGAAACTAAAGCTAGACAAAAAAAAAAAAAAAAAAAAAAAAGCTTCTGTTCCAATACTTTTGAAGATCAAAAAATTGCATGCTTTTAACACTATGAACTTACAAACGTGATATAAATGTAAAAACAAAACAAAAAAATAAAAAAACTAAATTGTCCCTTTCAGCTTTCCGTAGTTCGACACACATTGCGTACGATTGACAGTTTTATATAATTGATACGTCTGGTGCTTTAAGTTAGTTTAGAAGATAGCAGGCTGTAAATAGGCTTAAATAGATGCTTATGAGGAAAAAAAAAATAGTTTTGCCAAAGTTAATGGCACCTTGTCTTAATAAAATAGTTTAGCGAAAAACGCAAATGGTCTGGCTCGTGATTTAAAGTTTGTAAATTCCTCGAGCACATTTGAATATATTACATTTGTTTTCAGGGCTATTTATTTTAATATTTGGTACTTGCTGGATCTGGATGAACCAACTCACAGTTTCCAAAAAGCTATCTAATCCAGACACAGCCGTATCGCGGGCACTCGTCTTGCATGCACTCAGTAGCGGTTTTAACCACCACGCAAACAACGCAATTGCTTGAGGGCCCGGGGGGGCCGGTAGGAAAGCTCGGCAAAAAATGCTTGAGGGGTGACATGATGTTCTGGGTACATGCGCAAATACGCTGTTGTCAGCGCGCTTAGAGCGGTTCACGTTAGAAGCCGCCGGGGTCGGGACAGGTGAGTTTAAGCAGGGTTCAGGTTTGTAATTTATGAAGGAAAAAAATTAATTAAAAATAATTTTATATATATATATATATATATATATATATATATATATATATATATATATATATATATATATATATATATATGTCATCAGAACTTGTTTCTCGCACGTGCTCTCGCTCACAGATACACCCGAACGGATGAGGGGCCGTTCACACCGAACGTTTTTTTGCCTGCGTCTGCTCTGTTTTTCCATTGTTTTCCTGTGTAAACGCGCTGTATGAACGTCCATACACGCTGCACCGCGTCTCACTGTTTCTTCAGTGTCTCACGGAGGACTGGCACATTTTTAGACACTGTTTCTAGTTAATAAGAGCTTCAGGTTTAAAAAATGCATGCCGAGACACCTGTTCTGTTTCAGTCGTTGCACTGTCTAGATTATTATTATTATTATTTTGTTATTTTTTTAGCGCAGGTGTCACAAAGATGTAACGTTCTGAACAAGTTCAGGTTGCAAAGAGGGGACTGTTACAATGTTTAACATTATTCCAGATTGTTCTGCAACAAGCAAAGTTTCAGCGCTTGATAAACGGCAATGGTTTTTTCCCCCTTCTGCTCTAGTGTGCTGAGGGGCTGCCGTGCCTTGTATGTTTATTGTTACAATACGAACGTTGCCTACGATGCTTACATAAAATACAGCTTCAGAATCAGAATATAAACTCCAGGTGAAAGTAAAGTAAATAAGACAGGAATAGATTACTATTATATACAACAAATCCTCAAAGTAATAATAATACTGTATCATATTATAATGACAAACTGGACAACAATAAATAATTGTTGGGATATAATATTAATACTGAATTCCAAAATGTTACTGGGTGAAGTAGTAGGTTTTGCGCGCACACACACACACACACACACAAAGAAATTATTTTTTTTTTTTAAATATATGTAGGTAAATATTGTTTTTTTTCTTTATCATTGTACTGTGGAAAAACTGGAAAACTTGCATTAATTCACAAGATTTTTATTTCATTAAACATTTTGAATGTACTTGGCTACAATGGTTGATAGGATGAATTAAAAATTATGATTTAAAATACATTTTATGTAATTTTTTAAGCAAACATTTTCGAAATGGGGCCCTGGCCTGGTCGGATGCTTGGGGCCTCAGAAATCGTAAACCCGCCCCTGCATGCACGCACATACATACAAACATGAGAGCTGGAAAACAGTTGCCAACAAGATGGCGCATGTGTACTTTGGTGTTATATCGATGATGGTGTTACTTTGGTATTATTGATACTGTAAAAAGACAAGTATCATTCATTTAAATATTTATATTACTTGATATTAAAATACCTTGTTAAAATATTAAAGTAAACTTCTACACTATAAGAATGTGCAAAATGACCAACAGGCTGAAAGCACACACCAAAGTTTTCCAATTGGCTGATCAAAGAATGTGTCCGCTGTCCACGGTAACATTTTTGTTTGCCGTTTACACATTCTAGTGCTGTCACAAAGACCGGTGCAATATCTCATGACTCTTATTTCAGTGATATCTTACAGGGAGAAGGAACATTTTCTGCATACCATTACAAAAAAAAAAAAAAACAATACAAAAATAAAAATGCTTGCAGCACCTTTAAGCCCCAGATGGTCTTATCCCTTCTTAACCCATATTGTGCAACTATTCTAAATTAATGTTATGTAACTCACTTTGGATAAAAAAAATTACAAAAAAGTACATAGATTTATAGCTTCAGAGCCAATAGCTAAATAATTTCAAAGAGCCAGACTTTTGACTATTGTTATAAAACACGGTCCACTTTGCATCTTATTCTGGGCAAGAACAACCCAATTAGATCAACCACAATTTGAAAAACTATGATATGGTAATAACAGACAGGCATGCTAAAAAGTGGTAGCTCATTGAAATAACTGCACAACAGTCTCTACAAATGGGTTGTCTCTCAAGCAGACAACACTAAAGAAATTAGGAGAAAATGTGTGTTGACTTTATGGTCAGAAGTTACATCCATTCATAAACAACAAGTTCTGATTACTTCACAAACATAACTCTGAAAGCAAAGCAGATTATACACTCACTGAACACTATGGTCCTAATAAAGTTCCCGACATGATCTTCTGCTGTTGTAGCCCATTCGCCTCAAGGTTCAACGTGTTGTGCATTCTGAGATGCTATTCTGCTCACTACAGTTGTACAGAGTGGTTATTTAAGTTACTGAAGCCTTTGTCAGCTTGAACCAGTCTGGCCGTTCTCCGCTGATCTATCTCATCAACAAGGCGTTTCCGTCTGCAGAACTGCTGCCCACTGGATGTTTTTTGTTTTTGCACCATTCTGAGTAAACTCTAGAGACTGTTGTGTGTAAAAAAAATGAGGAGATCAGCACTTACTCAAACCAGCCCCTCTGGCACCAGCAATCATGCCACAGTCTAAATCACTGAGATCAAATTTTTTCCCCCATTTTGATGGTTAATGTGTACATTAACTGAAGCTCCTGACCCGTATCTGTATGAATTTATGCATTGTACTGCTGCCACACAATTGGCTGATCAGATAATTGCATGAATAAGTAGGTGTACGGGTGTTCATAATAAAGTGCTAGGCGAGTGTACAGTTATGCTCAATAATATCCCTAAAACTCAAAACTTATAGTCTTTGAATATCTTACAAAAATTGGATTATCTTTTCAAACCTCACAGATTTGGGCAAATCTCTACAATGAAACTAAATGCTTAATGCAGCTAATCAGGCTGGAGCTTGCACTTTTGGAAAGCTCTTGCCTTTTTTTGCATGCAATTTTATCAGATGGTCCATGAACGGTCCATGGGCATTGCCATCTGAGGCAGAGACGACAGTAGCAGCTGAACGGCCATAATCTACTGTTAGTACATACAGTGCATCCGGAAAGTATTCACAGCGCTTCACTTTTTCCACATTTTGTTATGTTACAGCCTTATTCCAAAATGGATTAAATTCATTATTTTCCTCAAAATTCTACAAACAATACCCCATAATGACAACATGTAAGTTTGTTTGAAATCTTTGCAAATTTATAAAAAAAAAAAAAAATAAATAAAAAATAAAAAAAATAAAAAGGTACATAAGTATTCACAGCCTTTGCTAAATACTTTGTTGAAGCACCTTTGGCACCAATTACAGCCTCAAGTCTTTTTGAGTATGATGCTACAAGCTTGGCACACCTATTTTTGGGCAGTTTCTCCCATTCTTCTTTGCAGGACCTCTCAAGCTCCATCAGGTTGGATGGGGAGCGTCGGTGCACAGCCATTTTCAGATCTCTCCAGAGATGTTCAATCGGGTTCAAGTCTGGGCTCTGGCTGGGCCACTCAAGGACATTTTCAAGGAGTTGTCCCGGAGCCACTCCTTTGTTATCTTGGCTGTGTGCTTAGGGTCATTGTCCTGTTGGAAGATGAACCTTCGCCCCAGTCTGAGGTCCAGAGCACTCTGGAGCAGGTTTTCATCAAGGATGTCTCTGTACATTGCTGCATTCATCTTTCCCTCGATCCTGACTAGTCTCCCAGTTCCTGCCGCTGAAAAACATCCCCACAGCATGATGCTGCCACCACCATGCTTCACTGTAGGGATGGTATTGGCCAGGTGATGAGCGGTGCCTGGTTTCCTCCAGACATGACGCTTGCCATTCAGGCCAAAGAGTTCAATCTTTGTTTCTCATGGTCTGAGAGTCCTTCAGGTGCCTTTTGGCAAACTCCAGGCGGGCTGTCATGTGCCTTTTACTGAGGAGTGGCTTCCGTCTGGCCACTCTACCATACAGGCCTGCTTGGTGGAGTGCTGTAGAGATGGTTGTTCTTCTGGAAGGTTTTCCTCTCTCCACAGAGAAATGCTGGAGCTCTGTCAGAGTGACCATCGGGTTCTTGGTCACCTCCCTGACTAAGGCCCTTCTCCCCCGATCGCTCAGTTTGGCCAGGCGGCCAGCTCTAGGAAGAGTCCTGGTGGTTCCAAACTTCTTCCATTTACGGATGATGGAGGCCACTGTGCTCATTGGGACCTTCAATGCTGCAGAAATTTTTCTGTACCCTTCCCCAGATCTGCGCCTTGATACAATCCTGTCTCGAGGTCTACAGAGAATTCCTTGGATTTCATGGCTTGGTTTGTGCTCTGACATGCACTGTTTACTGTGGGACCTTATATAGACAGGTGGTTGCCTTTCCAAATCATGTCCAATCAACTGAATTTACTACAGGTGGACTCCAATCAAGTTGTAGAAACGTCTCAAGGATGATCAGTGGAAATAGGATGCACCTGAGCTCAATTTTGAGTGTCATGGCAAAGGCTGTGAACACTTATGTACATGTGATTTTTTTTTTTTGTTTTTTATTTTTAATACATTTGCAAAGATTTCAAACAAACTTTTCACATTGTCATTATGGGGTATTTTTTTGTAGAATTTTGAGGAAAATAATGAATTTAATCCATCGTGGAATAAGGCTGTAACATAACAAAATGTGGAAAAAGTGAAGCACTGTGAATACTTTCCAGATGCACTGTACCAGCATCCACTATACTTTCGGTCTTGCCATTCTTCAAGTTGACAGCAGTGAAGATGGGTAGAGGGTTCTGGCCTTCTGACGGTGTCTTCTGCAGTTCAGAGAGTGTACCCATTTGTTTCTATAAAAGGAAAGTATTATACTGTATATAAGATTTTCATATAGATTCATTACTGACAGCTTTTTCTATATTTTTAGCACCTTCCATTAGACAAGATACTCTATAGCCAGACCCCACATGTCAATGAGAGAGACAAGGTGTCCTGCTTTCTCTCTCTCTTCCATCTTGTCTTTGTAGTGCTGCAGCTGCTCATAGGAAAACATGGCAAGCATACTTTTAGAGAGCTCCTTTTTTGGAAACTCCATTAACTTATCAAGGTCACTCTTTGACCAGTTAGGGTCTTTGTATAGAGAGGATATAGCCCTGAAAGACAGATTAAAAATGTAACATTGAAACTCAGCAACAGATCTTCAGTTCTGAATTCAAATTGTAGTCTTATTCATCCCACTTAAGCAAATTCCACTAGGAATTTTAAGCAACGTTACCTTAAAAAAAAAAAAAAAATTAGCTGGCTATGGCCAAATTAATGAGCTTCCATTCAAAAATGTTTACTTAAAATACGGTGCCATGCCAGCTACTACATTTAAGGTTTTTTTAATCCTAAGAGTCTGTTTACCCAACTATGCAATTTAACCTCATTTAGCTCAATTGTAAGTGATATTAGCAGCTTCAAATTCTAGGTTATGTTCATTTACTTTCAATTAACTTACAAATAAAATGACCTGAAGAAATAACAGACAACTGGTGAATGTCAAAAGGTTTTTATTGTTGTTCACAATTTTACAATCTAATATAGATAATCATGCTCTCCTAGAACCAAAATACGTTCTCAAATAAAAAAATAGTAACAAAATCATGAACAAACAAAAAACAAGTGGGCAATACAATGACTTAAAGAATCAGTCAGTCAATCTAAATAAACAATTCAAAATGCATTTCAACAGACTGCACACTGCAGAAATATGCATGTAGGAGAAAACTCTCTGAACTAATACTGTAACAAAAACACCAGTAAGAGTTTGTATTTATAAATGAAACTATTCATTCAAAAAGATCTTTTCAACTTGGCCAGACATTGCCATCATCAAGATGCAACACCATTTACTGTATGACCTCAAAAAAAGAAAGAGAAGTGTCAGCTTCTTTGGGTAGCTAATGTGAAGGGCATAAAGTAGCCCAAAAAGTCAGTGCACTGACCCATGTTTTGACAAATGTCCCCAGCTTATTTTCAAGGACAATCAATACATCCAGGGGGTTGAAAGGCAACTTTCAATCTTCCTTCTCCAAAGCATTGATGGCATCTGCTCCTTTCTGTGCTTGGTCAAGCTCCTCTTCCTAAATGCAAAGAAATAATCTTTGTCAAAATGTATATTAACAGTTTAATAATTAAATATCCTCAAAATCAATAATTAGAGTAAAAAGAAAAGTGATGCTTAAAGGGATAGTTCACCCAAAAATAAAAATTCTCTCATTTACTCACCACCATGCCATCCCAGATGTGTAGGACTTCCTTTTGCTGAACACAAAGATTTTTAGAAGAATACCTCAGCTCTGTTGGTACATTCAATGCAAGTGAATGGTGGTCAAAAAGCACATTAAGGTGGCATAAAGTAATCCATATGACTCCAGTGGTTGAATCCATGTCTTCAGAAGTGATATGATAAGTGTGGTTGAGAAACAGATCAATATTTAAGTGCTTTTTTACTATCAGTCTCCACTTTCACTTTCATATTTGTCTTCTTATTTTTGGGGATTCACATTCTTTGTGCATTTCACCACCTACTGGGCAGGGAGGAAAATTCATATTAAAAATGACAAATATTTATCTGTTTCTCACACACACTTATATTTTCGCTTCAGACGTGGATTAAACCACTGGAGTCGTATTCATATTTTTATTGCTACCTTTGTGCTTTTTGTACTTTTAAAGTTCTGGTCACCATTCGCCTGCATTGTGAGGACCTACAGAGCTGAAATATTCTTCTAAAAATGTTAGTTTGTGTTCAGCAGAAGAAAGAAAGTCATACACATCTGGGATAGCATGAGGGTGAGTAAACGATGAGAGAATTTTCATTTGAAGCACACAGCTATTCAACCACTGTACCAAATGCATACATTTATATGAATGTCAACGGATGTGTTAAAATGTTGCTATATAAATATGAATAATGTCATCCAAATGGGTTTCCTACCTTTTTTTTTTTTTTTGCACCTTGAAAACCTCAGATGACTCTCAGTTATAGCTGTAGACCTGCCAGGACTATAATTTAAAATTACCCTATCCTGTTAGACAAAAAGTAATTGTAACTGACAAGATAAGCAACATGTATGGCTAGTTTACATTTAAGATTTATGACGAGACGATTTTCAACCACTGCAAACCCTGCTACATATTGCAACAGATGTGACTTTTTTTACAAACCAACTTACATGTTGATATCAGGGTGTCTCCTTGAGGCAAACCAAAAATGATAATTCTCTCATCATTTATGCAGTCTTATGCCATGTCAAACTCATTTGACTTTAAGGGGAACACAACATTTTTGATGGATATATGATGTGTGTTTGTCCAGAGAATGGAAGTCAGTGAGGTTAAAAACTTTCAAGATCCATAAAGTCAGCATCAATGTAATCCATATGACTCGAGTGGAAATTTTGGTTCGTGTTCCACAGAAGACAGAAAGTCATACAAGTTTGAGAAGGCATAAGGGGTGAGAAGGCCAAACGACAAGAGAAATAGCATTTTTGGGTGAACTACTAAAAATTATTTAATAATGAAATAAACCAACACTCAGCTAATGTAAGCTGGTTTCCCTTTAAGACGAAGGGGTGCAATGAGACATTTGCATGGAAACATGTTGAAAAGCAATTTAGTTGGAGTTAACTGTTGCCTGCTGCGTTTCTGCCGCGTGAGTGAGCAAATGAGCAACCGTCTCTCCGGTGACAAATCCGCGGGAATTCTCCGCCACTGCCCGACAATAAGAAAGCACAGTATTTTCCCATGAGAAAAGTATGGCGTAAGCGCCACATACAGAATATTAATTGTCACTGACAACCTCAATGTCGTTTAAGGCAAGCGGCAACCACGACAGTGAAACTCATTACAGAGACCGAAATTTGTGCTTCATGCTATTGATGCATGTATTTATTCATGTCTCAAACACTGAGGCTTAATTTAAAAACATAACCTGAACGATCAGACGATTCATAAAACAGCTTTAGGGAGAGTGAACATTTAGCATTAAAACTGTAGATGCAATTGATGAAGCTGGATTGCGGAGCGGGACGTGGTCATGTGTCGGTCACTGGGGAAAGAGGATGCGGTAAGGGCCATCACCTGGTGAGTAACGATACGTAACACCTGTGTCTCGTTATAGTGACGACGGAGATGGGCTTGAAAAGCCCGCCGAGAACGCCAGTGAAGGAGAGAGAGTCAGAGACAAACACACATCCGAAGCTGCAAACTGAAAAGCTAAAGCTTTTAATGTGAAGCTGGAAACGCAAAAGTGAAAAAAAGCTTAATTTACCTGGCCTGCCACCCCTCTTCCTTATTGTTGATTCCTTTACACTGGTGCTGACACCCGGGGAGGAGGGATGCCCGTCGTAGAGTCCTCGACCCTGCCATCCACACAGGGGAGCGCAGATGCCATCTGCGAGGAGGGACTGGACTGCCCGACCGCCTGGAGCTATTGAGCCGCTGCCAGGGGTGGAGAAGTGTCCCCACGGGCCGCGTGACTCCGGTCCGCCCGGGGAGGAGTGATCAAGGACTGCGAATCAAAGAACAAATGAGTGAGTTTCTTATTCTCTCTCGCTTCGTGTTGACCTTTCCAAGTTTCTTTTTCTCCTGTCTCCTCCCAGGTCAAAGGCGGGGTGCGAGGCACGCCCCGGAAATGTACGTCATGCCGGGGGCTCCCTGGCCTGAGGTAATGCAGGGAGGGCGAGGGCGGGGCCGGAATAACGCACAACCGGACCCTAATGAGCCTGATGAGGTGAGCGAGGGAGAAAGGCGACCGGAGATGGCAGTTCCAGAGAGAGAATTACAGGTAGCTGCACTGTAGGTGTATGTTTATTAAACTAATTTATATTGTTTAGTCGGTCCTCGACTCTCTTTCCCTCTAACCCCTTTTACATGGATGTAAACTAACACTCAATGTTAGCTGGTTTCAAGATATACAATTTGAAGTTTGCATTAAACATCTTAAACTGGTGTAGTTTTATATGCAAGACATTTAGCCCCCTTATAAAGCAGCTTTTCTTGTAGGGACCACAATAGGATAAGGTTTTGCCATCATTCTGAGGATATCATTGTCCAAAATGCGCAGTGATTTATCCAACTCGTTTTTGGGCATGTGGTGCTCATTCTCACCAAGTGGAACCAGAAACCACTGATGTAGCTGATGGCATCAAGGAGTTGGAGCTTCTGAAGGCCTTTTAGGCTTCTGTATGTACCAGTCATCACTCTGGACCCGCCCCCAGAACACACCACAGCCACCAATGGCAGCTGAGGAATCACAAACACAAAACTGACATGAGTCAAACTTTCTTCTGTTTGTTGCTGGGCATTTGTTTACATTGCAAACAGATCATTTGCACAACATTAATTTGAGAATGTGAATGGACAGTGGGGGTTGTATTTGCATCGAATTGCTGCACTACGTTAAAGGTAAAGTTTAATGTTTATGCCACAAGCGTCACAAAGCAAAAATAACTGTCTCTCATTGGTCCGCTGTCTGCTCGCTGGTCGGATAAACATAATTGTCCTGCACATGATTACACACAACACCTTTAAGCTTACTGGTGAGTAAAAGCAACACATGCTTGTTTAGTAAAAAAAGTAATACAATATTAACACAATCTGCTCTGTTCTTTGTATAGTGTGCAAGGTCTAAGAGTATCTTTTTACAGATATACTGCATTTGTGCTTGAATTTGTATTATCTTGCTGGGCTCAGGTGGGAAGTTGAGATTCAAAGCTTTCTGTAGAGCTTGTGACATGACTTTTTCCCTTTATCAAATTCTCTTCTATTGGGATATCAAAATCCAGTTGTACAGTAGAGCTTCAAAGCGCACACACGCCAAAGTTTACAATGTTTCATGGTTTTTGCAAGCTTAAAATGTTTTGTCTTGCACATACACATTAAATTTTCTTTTTAATCTATTACTGAGGATACACAAATTAAAGGTTTGTTACCGATTGTCAATTTGGAGCTGCAGATCAACTTTATCCTTTGAATTTTTTTTTTTTTTTTAATATTTCAGATAGGGTTGTTAGACAATTCACATTAAAATGATATGTATAGACTGTATCTAGTCTACTAATCTACAACACACTGTAGCAATAAAGTTGATTTTGCTAGTACTCACCTCTCCCACAGGCAAAGAGACTATGATGGTGCTTGGCTGGCAGTGGGTCCTCAATCCCTTTAAAACCAGTGTTTACAATGTTTGGCACTGCACCATCCATTATGTCTGTCCCAGCCTGGACAAACAATACATATTTAATTAAACATTTAAAGCCTGTTGTGATGTCTTGTTTTGATGCTTTATATATTTTCACACTGCTTTTAGAAGCAAAAAAATAATGTTTAGCACTCCTGTTTCTTATGGCATGAAATATGAATGAGTATCATATTTGCAACAGTTCAAATGCAATAAATTATAAGCATGGTGTATTAGGAATACCTGTGTTGGGATGGCAGCAGTCTCAGAAGTGAGATTGAGTTCAGTTTCCAGGTCTCGATTGATGTATCACAATTTCTTCAGGAAGCCAGAGTTCTTCTCCGAATCGGAGATCAAAGTCCTCTTTGTATGCCCCTTTCAGCTTTAACACAATGTTCGGTGTTGCTAAAAACAGAATAAGCAAAACCACTTAAACTGGAGTTTATCACTGTCCCTCTAGTGTCTACATTGAAGCAAGGTTATGTTTGTATTGGTTTATTTTATGAATAGGGAGTAAAAAAAAAACAAATCATTTTTATGTAGAACACAGCGATTTTTCATTTGATGATTGTATTTAAAAATAAAATTCTATTACTTTATGTATTTATTTAAAATGATTAAATACAGTATGCTTTTACTGGCCATCAAAAATTTTAGCATTTGCATTTTAACTTTTGCACTTACCTTCAGAGTTCTTGAGCAGCTTGTCTACTTCAACATTCAGCTCACAAAAAGGACCAGCCTGATTTAATAGGAAAACAAAGCTTATCTGATAAAGGTTTTGGAACATTTACACTTGCTGAGCACTTTATTAGGAACACCTGTACACCTACTTATTCATGCAATTATCTAATCAGCCAATCGTGTAGCAGCAGTGCAGTGCATAAAATCATGCAGAAACAGGTCAGGAGCTTCAGTTAATGATGTTAACCATCAGAATGGGGAAAAATGGCATGATTGTTGGTGCCAGACAGGCTGGTTTGAGTATTTCTTTAACTGCTGATCTCCTGGGATTTTTCACACACAACAGTCTTTAGAGTTTACTCAGAATAGTGCCAAAAATAAAAAACATCCAGTGAGCTGTTGTAAAGTTTCTTACCACCAACACTCCATTAGAGATGCAGGGCACTGGCGTCTCAGAGCTGCAGTGAATTAACAAAGGCTAGACTGCTGCATAGTTTTAGGATATATGTGTATAGACATGCACTTTTGATTAAAAAAACAAACAGGACATGTCTCTAATGAAAGTGCACCATGTAAGTTGTAAGTAGTGCTTATTATTGAAAATGTTCCAAACCTACTAAAGGCAAAACTCACCTCTTTTTGATCTCAAACTCCACCCAAAGTTCATCCTTTGTCTGAGAAAGAAGGTACATCATAGTGACAGGTCTCAGATAGGTTTTCAGTCTATGCTGTAAGATCTATTTTTTTGCTGAATATTTTCACTCCTGGCAGTCTGAGATATCTATTTAACACTAACCGTATCATTTATTATGAAGCATTTTGTCTCCTTTTTCTCAGGTGTGAGGTTATTGATGTCAAATAAGACTATGGCAACATGGTCGTCTTTCATAAATGGGTCCTCGTCATAGATCAAGAACTCCAGAATGTTCTGGGGAAAGTGAAAATCTGAGAGAGTTGACGATAACCTTTTGCTGTTTTAACAACCTGTAACAAAAAGCTCTATAATATCAATTTCAAGTAGAGAGTGATAACTACAAATAGGCAAAGAGGTCCAGTGACGCACAACTGACAGCAACCATTTTTGGTATCAATAATGCGTAAGGCCAATTCCCCATTGTAATGAAAAACATACTAGATGGCATTCCAGGGTCCCCAGTTTGTGGCAGGGCCTCTCTCTAACTGTCCTGGTGAAGAAAAGTTGCTACATTTTGATTGGATCGTGGAGGACCAACACCAGTACCACCTATTTGCATATTCGTCTGCATTTTTTAGATTGTTAGGACCCTCTCATTGTATCAGGATATCAGCATTCCTCAGCGCTTTGTGTTCAAGGCTGTTGAAACGGAAATGTTGCCATCACTGTGCTCATCACTCGATCGAGCAGAATGTAAATATCACAATCCAAACTTCTTTCCAGAGACCTTGGCACTAGTGTATATTACCAGCTTATGATTATCTAATCACCTTTAGATTGCATAACCTGTCTATTCAGTGTCTTGCTGACCACTGGTGTTCCTCAGGGATCAGTGCTTGGCCCCCTCTTCTTCTCGATCTACACTACATCACTCTGACCGATAATTAAGGTACATGGCTTTTCCTACCACTGCTACACAGATGATACGCAGCTCTACCTGTTGTTCCAGCCTGACGACCGTCTCCACTCGTATCTCTGCCTGCCTCTCGGAAATTTCAGCCTGGATGAAGGAACATCACCTTCAGCTTAACCTGGCCAAGACAGAACTCGTGTTCCCAGCCAACTACTCTGCTGACTACAACTTTACTAATCATCTGGTTTCAACTATACCAACGCCAACCTGGACAGCCCGGTCTTGCAGGTTCGCGCTTTACAACATCACAAAAATCAGACCTTTCCTGTCTGAATATGCTGTACAGCTCTTGGTCCAAGCTCTGGTCATTTCAAGACTGGACTACTGCAACACTCTGTTGGCTGGCCTGCTAGCTAGCACAATTAAGCAATTGCAGATGGTCCAGAATGCAGCAGCACATCTGGTCTTCAATCAGCCTAAGAGGGCTCAACACTCCACTCTTGATTTCACTCCACTGGTTACCAGTGAAGGGTGGATGCCTGAATCACCACCTCCTCTTCTTCAATACATATATATCCTTTGAGTGAATTAAATCTAAACTGATCAGTGTGTGATTAATTTAACGATTTTAGAGTTAATTATGTATACAACGTTATAACATACATATTCTTGTGAGCAAATGATTCATTATTATAGTCTCTTAATATGTTATCTGTGGTTTCATGCTCGCACAAGCAGTTTGAGACCAGCGACACTGTGTCTGCTGATTAAGAGGCCTAGATCACGTTCTCTAGTGTCTTCATGACCCAACAACATATATTTGATTATGAATGTTTCTGCCAATTTAACAAGGGTACTACTTCAGCTCTCCTGAGAGAAAGTACAGTTATCTCTGTTTTAAGTTCCAACAGGATAAGGCCAGTATCCAACAGAAGCTTTTTAGTATACGACCTTGAATAGGAGAAGCTGTGTGTGTGTGTTTCTCCAAGTATTTCTGTTTCAGGAGCCCAGTGGTGTTAGAATGATGTCCACCTCTAGACTGCTAGAGACATATGGAGCCTATATACAGAACTAAAGCATCATGAAAATAGTCAATGAGATAAATGACATACAAGATGACCATGTTCAGAAGTGTTCTATAGTTATCTATGCTTGTAATCAATCAGAATCCTAGAAGACTACAGCATTGACATCAACTTGATGCTGTATCTGACTATAAGTATTGATGTTTTTGGACCTGAGTTCAGTTCGTAATTTTGCATGGGTTTCTCCTGTCTACGAACTCAGAAGCTTTTGTACTGCTGACTTCTGCCATTTGATTTTGCAAACAACTTTCTTCAGTAAAAACTTAACTAATTGATTGAAACCTCGATTCTTGGTCTTCATTCCAAGCCTACTTGTCTACGGGCCCAAACTGTATTCCCCTACACCAGTACCTGGCTTTTTACTCTGGTCTTAAGGACAGCCTGTGGAACAGTACTCTCTTCAGTTCATTCCTCCACTCATCTGACTCTTAACGCTTGCATCTTTCTATCCTGTGCACCTTATTTTCTTTTCCATTCTTAGTCTCCTTTAGTATATTAGTACCATTTAGTAGTTGTTAGTTATTCTTGCTTATCTTTTTGTAAATAAATTATTTTATTATAACTGTGTCATCCTTGTGTTGATAATACAGTAGAAGGCTCAAAAGGTTAGGCAGAATTTAACGAAATCCTTCAGAATATTTAGATGACCAACTCCCTCCAATTTACATTAATAATTTATTGAATGGTCTATTTGGATCATTCTTATACTGTTAAGGTGAAATTCCTTAGCTGGTGCCCAGAGGTTAACAGAGGGAGGGACCATCTGACATTCATACACATACACACACACTTACACCTTAAGTGACGTGTGATCAAAAATCACCATATACTTTGGTGTCTTGTGTGAGGTCTACTACATTATTGGGTGGCCATGTGATTATCACTACACCATACTTAACAGCATATAATCATTATAATGAAATAGTTTGATACATCCTCTCTGAGAGAAGAATAGTGGATGTTGAGAGAACACAGCAAAAAAAAAAAACAACAAAAAAAACCACTGTAAGATTAGGTTTAACTTTACACTGCTGTGAAGCCTGAATTTGAAGGTTTCATTCCATTCAGGTGTGTCGCTATTTGGAATAGTCTTGGTGCTATTTGTACAGGCCGATGCCGTGGGTAAATTTAGAATTATATAGCAGTCAGACACAGACACTAAGGAGAAATTGTGTTTGGATTGGAAAAATGTATGAGTTAGTTGTGAGAAAATTAACCTTTACCTATTTATAAACACATACTGTACCTCAATATTCTCATAGAGAAATTTCACTTAGTGTTACTTATGGAATTATACTTGAGGGCATAGGTACAACACTGTATAAACAGGTACAAATTATCTCACACATACACACAGTAGCCAACAGTACAATTCTTAAGATTTTTCTCAACAAAACTGCTAAAACAGAGGTTTGGACTCATTTGCTACAAGCTTTCCTTAAAAACTCCCCAGAATTCTGCTAATAAGATTACATAACAATGTGTAAATTAATATGTTTATTTTTGTTGGTAAGAGGGACTTATTGTCTCACAGTAGTCTAATGAATGATTGATCTTCGCATGTAAAACTCTGACAGACAGACTCCAGTACGGCTTGAAAAGAGAAAAATGTTCTCTGTTGAAAAAAAGAAAATACAGAAAATGGAGCAGTTGAGAAATAAACAGGTTATCTTTTTCACACTCCTGTTTTTTGTAATGTGGAAGTAAACGTTTGCAGGGTAAACTTCAACAGCGGTGAATGGGAGTGAATGAGAGACCACAGCAAATATTATTTTCACTTACACATTTGCTCCAAGACCAAAAGAAAAAATCCACTATTACATTTGAATGACTTTCCAGAAGAGAGCGGTGGATTAAGACAGTAAAATGGGAGATGATGCCAAATTTACTGTCACTCTCTCAGCAGCTGTAATAGAAACCCCATCGCAGATGTGGTAATTCGTTTTTTAAAACTAATTCCAGGGTAATATAACACAAAGTACAATGTTATAAATTTACACTCAATATTTTAACATTTTTTTAATATAAAAAAATGAGATATTTACACTGAAAAATAAGATGGAAGCATGTCATCACAGTCTACAGAAGTAGTTTTCATTACACATTATGCATGGTTTGCTAGATTTACCTTGTTTACTGACTTGGTAAGAGCAAAGGAGGGGGGTTATGCTTGTTTGTAAACAGCAGTTGGTGTACTAACACTAAAACTGTAGACAGTCACTGCTCTCCGGATCTGGAGTTTGTGACTGTTAAATGCAGGCCCATATATCTTCCCCGGGAGTTTACTGTGGTCATGATAACTGCTGTGTATATTCCACCAGATGCTAATGCTAACTTGGCTCATGGATAGTTATATAACATCATTAGCAGGCAACAGAGCATGTATCCTGAGGCTGTTCACATCATAGCAGGGGACTTCAACCATGCTGATCTAAAAGTAGTGCTACCTAAATTCCATCAGCACGTAAGGTGTGCTACTAGAGGAGCAAATACACTGGACAAGGTTTACTGCAACATCAAACAGGGGCTCAGGGCTAAAACACTACCACACCTGGGCCAGTCTGACCATATATCCCTGGTCCGGTGATGGGGCACAATACAGCG
Source organism: Myxocyprinus asiaticus (assembly GCF_019703515.2). NCBI lineage: Eukaryota > Metazoa > Chordata > Actinopteri > Cypriniformes > Catostomidae > Myxocyprinus > Myxocyprinus asiaticus. The sequence continues at coordinate 34,492,967 of NC_059360.1, forward strand.
TTGGCAGAGCCAACCTGAAAAGAGGCATCAGGAAGGCCAAGGCTGCTTATAAAAGGAAGATTGAGGACTATTTCAACAACAATAATACAAGGCAGGTGTGGCAGGGGGTCCAGCACATCACCAGTTACAAATCTGAAAACCTCTTAGTTGTGGTCGATGGTGCTTCACTGGCAGAGGAGTTGAACCACTTCTTTGCCCGCTTCGAGGTGGAGCAACCGGAAGCAACCACATCACAGCCACCAGTCCACAGCAGCCACATCTTCACTGTGGAGGAGCATGAGGTGAGACTCATACTGAGGGAGGTGAACCCGAGGAAAGCTGCAGGACCTGATGCCATTTTGAAACGGGTGTTGATGGACTGTGCGGACCAGCTGGCTGGGGTCTTTACCAAGATCTTCAACTGGTCCCTATTCCAGTCCACTATCCCACAATGCCTGAAGTCCCATATCATAGTTCCACTGCCAAAAAAGACCAATATCAGCTGCCTGAATGATTACCGTCCAGTGGCACTTACTCCTATCGTCATGAAGTGCTTCGAGAAACTGGTCCAGACTTATATAATCTCAAACCTCCCACCCACACTTGACACACACCAGTTTGCTTACAGAGCTAATAGGTACACAGAGGACGCCATGGCTACAACTCTCCACACTGCCCTGGTCCATCTAGAGCAGCGGAGGAGCTATGCTAGGCTGCACTTTGTGGACTTTAGCTCTCTATTTAATGCCATACTCCCTCACAGACTGGTGACCAAACTGGTAAATCTGGGACTACCTCACTCAATCTGCCTTTGGATTAAGGACTTCCTGTCAGATCGCTCCCAGAGGGTGAAAGTAGGCCCCCACATCCCCTCAGCCCTCAGTCTCAGCACTGGCTCCTCACAGGGCTGTGTGCTGAGCCCCCTACTCAACACCCTGTAACCCATGACTGCACCCCCGCCCACTCCAGCAACAGCATCATTAAATTCGTGGATGACACCACCGTAGTGGGGCTCATCTCTGGGGGGGGGATGAGTCTGCTTATCGGGACGAGGTGGAGCGGCTGTTTGTGTGGTGCACTGATAACAACCTGGTCCTTAATACCACCAAAACAAAGGAGCTGATAATAGACTACAGGAAAAATAAAATGGATATTCATCCCCTTTTCATCAGCGGGGAATGTGTGGAGAGGGTCACGGATTTACGGTTCCTGGGCGTGCACATAGAGGAGGACCAAACCTGGAGCACTAACACCACAGTACTGGTAAAAAAGGTACAGCAGTGACTTTACTTCCTGAGGATCCTTAGGAAGAACCACCTCACCCAAAAAGTGCTTCTGTCCTTCTACCACTGCTCCATAGAGAGCATACTGACTTATTGTATCTGTGTGTGGTTTGCCAGCTGCACAGAAACAGAGAGGAAAGCTCTCCAGAGGGTTGTCATCACCGCCCAGAAGATTATTGGCTGCCCTCTCCCCTCCCTGGAAGATCTTTACAGTTCCCGCTGCCTCAAAAAAGCCCAGAATATACTTAAAGATCCATCTCACCCCGGACATTCACTGTATGAACTGCTGCCCTCGGGCAGACGTTTCAGGACAATGAAAACACGAACAAATAGATTAAAAAACAGTTTTTATCCAAAAGCAATAGCAGCACTAAACACTACTTGAATATTAAGGAGATGTATTGTGCAGTGAACTGTTGCGTATGTGTGGTATAATGTGTTTTCATTTCTTTTAGAATCTTTTTCTTTTTATATATTTTTTAAAGATACTTTTAGAGGATCTTTTATATTTATATATTTATATATTTATATACCTATTGCACTTTATTTAATGCTGCACTGATCGGATTGCATTTAATTTCGTTGTACATGTACAATGACTAAAGATTCTATTCTATTCTATACACTGTTGTAAAAAGCCAAGCATTACAATTCCCACACTTTAGATTATGAAGACAGTACCACTTTGTAAAGATTTGTTTAGATTAGATAAAGTTCTATTAAGAATTCCAGGAAGGAAAGAAGACTAGCCTACCTTAAGCATTGTTGAAAGGGATCTCTATGCACAAGCTGCCTGTGAAATGCAAACAAATTTGCTACACTGCAGAGCATGCAATGGTGGTGCATATCTAGTCATCTTGAAAAGCTTGTTTTCCTGCTTTTCCAATATTAATTCTGTAGAAAATCGCCACTGCTTTTGCTCCACCCATTAATACCCCATTAATAGTCTGAGCTCTATTCCTTTAGCATTTAAGGTTGTGGTTTGGTTAGTTCTCATAGTATCTGTCACCGAAAGTAAGTCGGTGTTTGTTGTATTTGATTTGTATTGTACATATTTAATAGTTTGAGTTATTTTAATGCTGGACAATGTTTTATTTAATATTTCCTTGTGGTTGAGTTTGTAGAAACCAACAAACAACTGACAGATCATGTGTTTTAATAGACACCCCATTGTGTTGGCAACCTAACCGCCCTACCAGTGCATCCAGTATTTCACATATTCTAAGAATTAAGCCCATTATGTATTGCCTTCTCTTCTCAGAAAGCCCACCCCAATAAGCCAACCTTCTGCTTTGAATGCCAGTGTCTTTTTTTTTTTTTTTTTTTCATAACTATGCACAAATATTGACAGGACAAGATAGAACAGGATATAATCCAAGTATAATCTTATACAGGGGAGACTGGAGCTAGTTGTCACAAGGGTTATATATCAGGAACTATGAGGTTTTGAGTCAAAAGTCCAATTACACATCAAACACCTAGTTCAAAATCTTAAATTTGAATAATATGATTTCTATCCTTACAACAAAAATGTCAATATCATAATATTTTTGCAATAGCTGATGGGCAAAAAACACAATAAAACCACACTGGCATATATTCAGGCAAGAGTCAACTATAACGTAGTTAGATTTTTTTTTTTTTTAACTGAACGTTTGAACTATTTTTAAAAGACAATTAAATTTTTCATAAATGTCCGGTTGGGGTATAATATCGCATTTTTATTGGGCCAGGTTGTCACATAAATGTCATAAATGCATACAATTGTTCAATTATATTATTTGTTGGCAAAAACAATGGTTTGATGTTATCTTTTTAATTGTTTTTTAAATTATGTTTCATGAATCGTTTTGTGCTTCATCGTTTAACTTTTAAAATTTTGCTGAAAAGTCTATATATGTTGTGTTTATAGAACAAGCTATACAGTAGGGAAGTGCCCGAAGCTGAATACCTTATTCGGAAAGGCACGAATAATGACTTCAAAACGAATAACGGATTCATCCGAATAATATAAAAAAAAAATTTATGACTGATTATCCAAAAAGCACAAGGATAAAGTGACATTTTAAATAAACATATCCAAGATTACAACAAATTTATGAATCTGTGCAGCCAACCTTTCTAAAGTGTAAACCTAATGAATAAAAATGTGCCTGTTGTGATGTCAGATCGGATGGGCGTGGTCTTAACTCCGTTTGCTGTCTCTGTTAATTGTGTGCATCTGGAGCATGTCAAGTGTAACATTATCTAAGATACGACATCATATACACTTTCCATGTTAATGTTTCACACGGTTCACACGTGATTCTCATGTATTTATTTATAGCCTAAGCATGATGTTAAATTCCTGACCTAAAGTGATTTAACGTCAGAGCTCTTCTTTCCATTTCTTAAAGTTGACCACATTTATATTCACATCAGCAATTAAGGTAATTATCTGGTTAAGACTTTATTCTGAAAAAAGTTAAAATGCTCCATAAAAGTTTCAATGCTCCATAGACTACTCATCTATTAGGCTAAATTTGAAAATGTTAAGTGTTCTTGAACTCTGGTAAGGTGCTATATAAATTTAACATTATTATTATTATTATTATTATTATTATTATTTAACTAAATAATGGTGTCCTATCATAAAAATTCCTGATAGACATACGGGACTTTCACCTGTTGTTGGCTATATTGATTTTATTTTAATTTCTTTTAATGTTTGAATTTGTATTTATTATTCACTGCAAAATGTGTGCTTGACATTTCACATTTTGCTTGACACCTCTTGCCTCTAGAATAATGTTGTTATACATGCACAAACAAACGAAAATTCTGTTTCATGCAGATATTAATATCTTAAATACCAGAAGAAACCACAACATATTTCACAGTTATGTAGCTTACAAATTCATCTTCATCTAGTAAGAAAAAAAAGAATAAAATAATATTTTTTTAAATAATAATTGTATAATAATAATTATTATTATTAGGCTATTATTATGAAAAGGCATGTACAAGGCATATGTTATTAATAGAAACTATAAATGTAAGAGTACTACTTAAAAATGGGCGTTTCATTTAGTTTTGACACATTTCCTATTTAAGCTCCACCCACACCCGGTTCTATTCGAATACAGAGACAGATACAGATAATTTTGTCATATGAACAGATACAGATACAAATACAGATAATGGCTTCGCTGCACACCCCTACTAGACAGAATCATTCATATCTGTATTTTTTTGAGAGGATGTAGGGTGAATAAAAGTAAAGTGGGACACTTTCTGATAATTTGTTTTTGTTTTTAAAATATGATCCAAATGGCTTCATCGTTGTTATACAATACTGGATGAACTTAATTCTGATTTCAAATTCTGATAGAAGAGGGTTGGTTCATCCAAAAATGAAAATTCATTAATCGTTTACTAACCCACCCTGTTTGACTTTCTTTATGGAACAAAAGAGAAGAAATTCTGAGAAATAATGATGCTGAGGCTGCCTTTTGCCCAATACGAGGGAGTAAATTATGACAGAGTTTTTATTTTTGAGTAAACTATCCCACTTTATCAGATGTCCCACCTGTATTCACATTTACATTTAGTCATTTAGCAGACGCTTTTATCCAAAGCGACTTACAAATGAGATACATATTAAGCAATTTGTCATACAAAGTTTAAGTTAATTCCGCCACAGAGGAGCAGAGAAGGTGAACGATCATGAAACAGACTTTGAGCCTCTTTGTGATGGGACCACCAGGTGCCGCTCATTCATAGACCGCAGAGAGCGAGTTGGAGCATAGACCTGAGGAAGTGAATTGAAGTAAGAGGGTGCGGTTCCATTGTCTGTCCTGAAAGCCAGAGTCAAAGCCTTGAATTTGATGCGGGTGGCTACAGGTAGCCAGTGGAGTGAAATCAAGATTGGGGTGACATGAGCCCTTTTTGACGGATCACCTGTTGTAGTCAAAAAATCCCTCAAATTTCTAGGTACAATAATCTTCCACGACTTAAAATGGGACAATAACACTGCCTCCATCACTAAGAAGGCACAGCAAAGGATGTACTTCTTGCGGCAGCTAAGAAAGTTCAACCTCATACAAGCACTGATGATACAATTCTATACAGCCATCAAAGAGTCTGTCCTCACTTCATCCTTTACTGTGTGGTTTGGATCAATTACCACATGTGAAAGGATAAAACTCCAGTGCATCATCAGGACGGCTGAAAAAAGATCACTGGCTGTAGTGTGCCTTCTATCCAAGATCTGTATGAGGCCCGTTGCAGAAAGCGAGCAATTAAAATAACCGAGAACTCTACATCCTGCCCACTGTATATTCCAGCCTCTTCCATCAGGAAGGAGATTCAGGTCCATTAGGAAAAAAAACAAGACAAGAACAGTTTTTTTCCTAGAGCTGTATCTTTGCTGAACACATAAGAACATAGGTGGCAGTGCACTCTCTTATATCATGGGCCATTTTTAGTGTATGCTCTTGCACTTTTTGTTCATACTTACATATATATTGATGTTATCGTATATATGCTATACACTGTTGCAAACCTTTTGCTTTTCTCTATCTATTTGCACATATTTGTATTTACTGTATTGTATTACATGTCTGTACTTATAAGTACGTATGTCTATCTTAATGTATGTCCTCTGTCTGCAACTGCCAAGTCAAATTCCTTGAAAGAGTAATCTTACCTGGCTAATAAAAACTATTCTGATTCTGATTCTGAAAAGCAGACAACTGGTTGAATACGACCCTCTCAAGAGTTTTAGACAAGAAGGGTAGGAGAGAGACCGGTCTGTAGTTATCGACTACTGTGGGGTTATGGTTTGTTTTTTTAAGCAGTGGGGTTACTTGAGCCTGCTTGAATGTATTGGGAAAGTGTCCAGTTGTGAGAGATGTGTTGTGAGTAAGATCGATGGAGAGGCAGCTTGCATAAGTTGGGAGGGGATAGGGTCAAGTGGACAGGTGGTAGGACGGTTAGAAAGAAGCACTTTGTAGACCTCAGTCTCGGAGAGAGGAGAGAAAGAGGAAAACAGTGAATAGGATGTTGGAAGAGAGTAACTGTGGGTGAACTGGCTGCTGATGCTCACTACCTTGTCAGTAAAAAATGCTGGCAAAGTCATCAGCAGTCAAGAGTAGTAGTAGGATGTAGTGGAGAAGGATAGAGAAGAGATGAGAAAGTTGAAAATAATTTACAGGAATCTTAAGTGTTACTGATCTTGTTCTGGTAATAATACATTTTAGCAGCAGCAACTCTAGCAGAAAAAGAGGAGAGAAGTGATTGATACTTACACTGGTCAGCAGGGTATTTTTATTGTGCCACTTTCTCTCCGCAGCCCTCAGCTCAGTTTGGTGATCACAAGGTGTCTCCGACAGCCAGGGGCTGGAGGATGTGGCACGTGCTGGCCTGGAGGTAAGAGGACAGACACTATTGTTGAGCAAAGAGCATTTGTAGCTTCATTTAAAGTGAAGAGAAATGGTTAGTGGTCTTGATATAATGTTGCAGAAGTTGCATTATTTCAGTGCAAAAATATTTTAAATGTTTTTCAATGGATTTTGAGAGGACTACTAATAAATGTGTCCAGTGGTTCAGAGAATACTCACCTGAGTCAATGGATACAAAGAGGCTATCCCAGTCTAACTTCAAAAATCTTCACATGAATGTTGGTTCTGTATTACAGCTATAAACCATAATATACTGTAACTTCAGTGTGGTTCCGCTTTCAAACATACTGTGTATCACAAGGTAGGGGGTCATCAACCTATTCAGCAAAAATTTGGTTGGTTTTCTGATGCATTAATATTCACTTCCCATTTTTAAGTGTAACATAGCCAGTTTTAAATAAAAAATAAAATTATTATTTTTTTACAATTAATATAAGCACCTATTTGCGTTTTTTTTTTTTTTTTTTTTTTTTTTACTTAACTAGAGTTACTAACAGTTTGTTCAGAATTTCTCAAAGCTTTTAAATGAAACATGATCTCGTGAAAATAACATGACTGTGGTGGCATATTATATTTACTGTGACAGTGTCATTATAAGCAATTGTAAGATGATATATATATATATATATATATATATATTATGATGTATTCTAATTTTTTGAGATAGTGAATTGGTGGGTTTTTGTTAAATGTGAGCCAAAATCATCACAATTAAAAGAACCAAAGACTTAAACTACTTCAGTCTGTGTGCATTGAATTTATTTAATACACGAGTTTCACAATTTGAGTTGAATTACTGAAATAAATGAACTTTTCCACGACATTCTAATTTATTGAGATGCACCTGTGTATATATATATATATATATATATATATATATATATATACTGTACAAATGCTACAACTGTAACAGCACTTAAAATGCTGTCTTTATGTAATAAAAACATAAGATATTGTGCAATATCTTCTGTCTAATAAAGGTAATGTAAACATTTTGGGGATATTTTTCAAACAAGCTTAATGAAAATATATGTTACAATTGACCCCAAACCCCATTATTAAAAAAACAAAACAAATTTAACATGTTGAAATACATTTACAGATATCAAAAAGGCATTTTCACTACAGCTGTAATTCAGCTATTGATATCAGGATTTAATATTTGTACTAGTAGCAATATAATTATTGATATCAAAAAGTTTTACTGGCAAGAAGTACATAGTTGATATGTGAAACTGGAATTTCAACTAGAAAGAAATGAACTGTAGATATCTGCATTTTAAACTATTTACTCTTTACTGATATCAAGAATTTGCCTTTTCACTAGTAGTGATTACATTTTGAAAGGGCTTGTCACACTCAAATTGCAGCATGTTATGTCGCTAAACCACCACTAGGTAGCGTCAGTGGCTAAACTGTAGGAGAATGATGACGACCACCCTCAAACACTGGGGATCACACTTGGCTAAAAATAAGGTCTATGTTTTAAACTTCATTTCTCTATCTCGCTCAACCAGCGTTGCGCTCTTTCCTTTATCTTTTTATTCTCCCCTATATTGACTATAGATAGTGGTTCAATTAATCAAGTTCTATTGAAATGTGTTTGTTTACTAACGGAATGCAATCCTTGCTTTTATCGGTGTAGTAATTCAATCAATACACAATAATACGAGACACTTTTGACAGTGTGTTAATTTCAGAATATACGATGTAAAGGTGGCCTGGCCACATACTTTGCATTATATTATGGATGTGGTTTTGAATGCATGGCTCATTCTAAGAATTGCAGTCCCAGTAATTCACATAGACAACATGCTGTAGATGACACACAGAGGCGGCCTCCTCCTCCCCAATAGCCGCCCACACCTGCAAATCGGTCTCTGCATTATATTCCACAGCATGTCGCATTAATTTATCCTCAAACTCATACCAGTGGTGGAACAGATTGAGGTCTTTAGGATGCTCCTATAAGTAGAGCTTTGTGGATGCAATGCTGAAAACAAGCCAAAGTGGGACAGTGGAAGGGAGATCTTTAGAGAAGGTTTACAGCCTAAATGCTGCCTGACATTTAGAACTGAAAAAAGTCCTGCTGTGAGCATAACATTTCTAAAATTGTCCGGAAATGTGTCTTAAATCTGTACAGCTTAGTTAAATGACCCTTCATATATAAAACTCATATTTGATTTTCATTGTAAAATCTTCATGAAAAACAATGTTTACAGCTTTTTTGTTTTTGTGATTGCATCTGTTTTTCTTTAAAAAAAAAAAAAAAAAAAAAAAAAAGATTTAAAAAACTCCCTTATTGGAATATTCCGGGTTCAGTACAAGTTAAGCTCAGTCAACAGCATTTATGGCATAATGTTGATTACACAAAAATTAATTTCGTCTTGTCCATCCTTTTCTTGAACCCTTAAACAGGCAACATGCACCACAAGATACATACTCTTTAGTTTCTTATAGGGGGTATGAGAAAGAGCTTCTCACCAATCTTGTTATCATTTATCATAGTTGGGTCTATTTCGAGTATGTGGGTCACATCACATGACTTGGTTCAAATTTTCTGTGATCATTAAGTCAGCCTGACCTAAAAAGCCTGTCAGTAAAAAAAACAAAACAACAACAAAAACAACAAAAAAAAACAATAAAACTACCAATATTAATTGTGAACATTGTCATAAGATAAGGAAGAAAATTAAGTCATATGTTGTTCATGCTGTTATTTAGCACATTTTGAAGTGTGTGTATCCCCTGAGATATGTTGCCAGATTGAGGGAAGAAAGAGGGTTAATCCACAATATTACACATACACATTTATTACACTTACACATGACATACATACAACCTTAAATCTAAACCTTTCTCAGTTTTGATACACACACACACACACTCTCTTTCTCTCTCTCTCTCTCTCTCTCTCTCTCTCTCTCTCTCTCTACACACACACACACACACACACACATATGATATGTTTTAAAAAGAGAGGGGAAGTCAGAAACTCTTCATTTTTTGCATCAAATAAAACACAGAAATATTAATAACTGACTTTTTTGTACCTTATTTACAGCTAATCCGTAAACCTTAATATCCTCAGTGTTTCAAAAGTAAAGCCTCAAGACATAAACTATATGCACGTTAACATGATTATAGCGTGATAAAATCGCTTACCTTTTCTGTGTAAAGCTATATCCTTTGTTGCCATGACGACATAGGGCCGTGAACCCTAAAACGACCATAAAAAATAACAATTTACATAACTTTAGAAATAATGAAAATGCTTTTATAAAATTATAAGATTCACATTTCTGCCATTTCTAATTTTTGCTTTTTTTTTTTTAATGAAATTATTTTTTTGTGGTAATCAACATTATGCCACAAATGCTTTCGATTGAGCTTAATTTGTATTAAACCCAGAATATTCCTTTTAAGGCTCTTTAGTGCTTTTTGGAATTTTTAAAGAAGTTTTAGTTGTTGTACTTTAATGATAGCTTTAACCCTAGACTGCATATGCTATATTTACCCCCATAAAATGCATATGTGGACTGAAAAAGACTAGGTAAAATGTAGATGCTTATTCTTTATAAACCAACAGTACTTATTTTTTAAGGTTCGATTCCCAGGGAACACACAAACTGATAAAAAATGTATACCTTGAAAGCACTGTAAGTTGCTTTGAATAAAAGCATCTGCCAAATGTAAATGTCAATGAACTAGTTATGTAACCTCAGGTTACACCATGGGCATTGTGACTGTAACAGGTATAATGTCAGGCACTTTTTGTCTGAATGACAACTTGCTATACTTATAGTACTTGCATACTACACATAAATATGAACTTGAACATGGTATTTAACAGTATCCTACCATACTGTTCTTACTATTTGTGCAGTATATATTATGTATACTGTATTCATGGAATACCTGGATGACTTACTACATTTGCAAATATATGCAGTAAAGATACAGAGCACATGCAATACTGTATTCAACAAAGCAATGAGCTGGACTTGATCTTTCATTTCCAGTTTGATGAACGAATCAGAAGTAATTTTAGCTGTAATTTTTAACATCTCTTTGACCCATTGTTTGATTGGACTGCCAAATGTTCAAACATTTTATACAACAATATAGTTCCAAGATGAGAACTGGGCGTGACTGAATTAAACATGCAACATGAAGAGATCATGTGACAACAGTGTACCATACTTCTGCTTAAAATGTCTATTGTTGCAAATTCTGAATTTGTTCTATAACAAACCATTTTAAAATAAATATTAGGAAGTATACATTTTATACTATGCAGTATTTAGTAAGTGGTGGATATTCTATTCCCAACATAGCCTCAACATTAAAAAAAAAAAAGACAGGTTGAAAACACCCGACTTGCTCCAACTGTGGGCCTGTAATGGCTCTGAAACCCCACATTAGAAATCACAAAATGTGCTCTGATGAGAAACATCAGTCTTTATACACACACACACACACACACACACACACACACACACACATGCACACAGACTCCAGGACAGACTGACACACTTAGACGAAGCTGTGTTCGCCCCCCCCCCCATGCTGATATTATGATTTGAAGATGGTCCCTGGCACTGTTTTGAACAGGAGATCAGAGGCTGAGAGATGGTATTGATTTGTTAAATCTGAATGAAGGGCTTTAGGTAACAGGATGAGGGAGAAAGAGAGAGAGAGGGAACATAGACCAAATGTTCTTCAGAACAATTATCTGAAAATGATTTCCATCTGAAAACAGCCAGTTATGTGACGAAAGCCAGATATGATAGAACCTGCCAGCTTTTTTTGAGCTACTGCATGTAAAACAATTAAGATGTTATCTGCCTGAAAGAATGTTATAATCTTAAGTTATATAGCAGTTTGTCATTCTAGTATTCAAACACAGTAGCTTACATTGGCCAAAAAGCCACAATCAGCCATTTGTTTTATTAAGACCCTTTCAGCATATGCAGTGGCCCCAAAAATTACTTAGATCCTCAAGCCACGCTTAAAGATGTATGAATGTCATTGCATTATATAACAAAATATCAAACCAAATTTGTTAACCATTTATTTTAGACAACAAAATCACACTTTTCAAACAAAACATTTTAGATAAAGTTTGCTATACAGTAGGTTTTAAATGATAAAGCAAATCCTTAGAGCAAGTTATACAGCAAATAGTTTGCTATATAGTTTGTAAATTGATGGCAACATATGTGGACAGCGGGACTAAGTTGTGAAATTGTAAATAATACCAAGCTATAGAAAGTCAGAATTTTTTTTATTAAATTGTTTATTATGTTTCCAGGAGTGCTGGTTATTTATGTTTTTGAGACTTTACAAACATTACATCAGAAATTAGCATAATTAATTCTGATTTAAAGTAATGGCCATCATCATCCAATCACTGCCAACCATGCTGAAAGAAAATGATACATTATAAATTCTGAATCTATGTACTGATTACCATTTTCCCATGTCTGCCAAACATGTTGAGTGGTTCAGACATCATCTACAGCCTGAAACTGAACTTTTGAAAGGAAGTTTGGATTGAACACACTTAGCTGCATAGAGAGCTATAGGATGCTCCCTTGCTCCCTATTTAGTGAATGGCTTAACCTCAAGTGTGCTGTCTGTCAGCACTGGTCTCAGAACAGTTCAAAATGCAACTTATTTTCATCCTAACTCCATATACAGCCTCTGAAAGCAACATTTTTCTTTTGGATGAACCCATTGATTCTCAGTGTGATAGTGCACAGTAAATATATAGGATTTCTAAGGAAAGAATGTGCTAAAGTACACATTAATGTACATTGTGTTTATCAATGTGGCATTTCATGATAAATCGCTACAATTTTAAAAATGGCATATCGGATGAAACTAGAGACTGTTCTTTTGACTCAGATTTCAATGTAAAAACTTAATTTGGTTTCTTACCAGATGTAGTTTTGTTCTCCCAAAGACAAACTCCGCTCTGGTTGGCGCAATGGTGTTTTGTAACATGACACAAGACAGCACTTTGAGTCTCCTGAACTGAGATCAGTCGGTTTAAATGAATATAAATTATGAGTTGCATATAGCGAAGCCAAAATACAATGTCCATGCATATGTACGCGGGGTCAAACGAGGTTTAAGTTCCACTAAAAATGTCCTTGAGACCAGTTAATTCTCTAGCATCATTTGTCTGCAGACGCCACTTGGTTTGATATTATGTTATCCAATGAAATTACATGTATACATTTTAAGTGTGACATTCGCTCGACTGTATACAATGTAATATATATATATATATATATATATATATATATATAAAAATATATATATATATATATATAAAAATTATAATAAAGAATAAGTGTTTCAAAACTTTTGACCGGTAGTATATATATATATATATATATATATACTACCGGTCAAAAGTTTTGAAACACTTATTCTTTATTATAATTTTTTTTCTTCACATTTTAGAATAATAGTAAAGTCATCAAAACTATGGAATAACATAAATGGAACTATGGGAATTATGTTGTGACTAAACAAAATCCAAAATAAATCAAAACTGTGTTATATTTTAGCATCTTCAAAGTAGTCGCCCTTTGCCTAGAATCTGCAGACATGTACTCTTGACATTTTCTCAACCAACTTCTTCAGATCAAAGATTTTTAAGATCATGAGAAACATTTCAGTCAAGTGTTTCAAAACTTTTGACCAGTAGTGTGTGTGTGTGTGTGTATATATATATATATATATATATATATATATATATATATATATATATATATATATATAACATGTATTATATTTTGGCAATCCAAAATATAAATACAAATCCCTCAAAGATGCAGGAAGATACAGTAATTATAGTTCAGAGTATGTGTGTTCCCTGAGGTTATACGTAGATCCTAGAAACATAAATCATAAAGATTTTTAGGAGAAATGTGTGCATGTATGTTATGTGTGCGGTTGCATGTGAGTGTTTTTGTGCAAAGATTACTGACCCCCATGTTAATTGTTTTGCATGATAAGAAATTACTGGGAATTACTTCTGCTATGCTGCTTATGCTGCATGAACTTCTTCTACAATCACAGTATGATGTGTCTAAGTTAGTACTGTAAGCCTTTTAATATGGCTTAACATATTTAGAGTTTCTCTGTTTTATAAACTTGAGTTCATCAATATTGTGGTCACATTATACTTGTATAATCACCATGACCTGTCACGTCACCATTATGGTATGGATTCTTCAGACATTTCGTTGTAGCTCTTGATGCTGAGTGTAAGTGGCCATGTTTGCTTTCACGTGTCATTTTGGGCCCCAAACTCTTGAACTTCACAATACTTTAACTAGACAGAAACAGCTGCCTGTTTCATTCCCCTCCAACAAAGTCAACCAGGCAAAACTGCCTTCAACATTCAAGGATTAAAATTTTCATTTCAGAGTTACCCCACTAATTGTCGCTTGTCTTGTATGTGTTGAAACTGTGCCCAGGTTTTGGCTGTAGTTGGTACCCATGCACATTTGATAAGCTGGAGATGGCAGAAAGAGGTGCCAGAAACATTAGCAGAATAAAGGTGCTATAGCGATACTGAAGAGAGCCTGCTTAGCTCTACTAATGAGCTATTAAGACCAAGATAGGACTTAAGTGTCTCTTTTTCTCCCTCTCTCTCATTTGCAGCTAAACACACTTTGACTGCTAATGTATTGTGTATTGTCAGTGTAAGAACTCACTGGTGTTTGCTGAGAATACACTGGTGCAGCTTTTCAGCAGAAGTAGTGATTTTTTGTGTTAATGTGTCACCATATTACAGTAATACAATTCAGGGTTTTTTGTTGAAACAGGGAATGCATTGAGAATTACTTCTTCCCATATGATGAATCAGTAGGTCTAATACATTATATGTTTTCCCAGCAGGGATATTTTTTTTAACACACTTTTTATTTTACATTATTATCTCACAAGGACAGGTCCACTCTATAATGTGTACTTTTAAGTGCTGACCAATCACAGTCTAGTGTTTAACCTTAGTTCTGCAGACTTGACAGTGCTGCTAGATTGATGATTTCCTACATATATTGCAAAATTACAATTCATGTTACACTTTTTAATGTGCAACTTTAAGGTGCACTCAGTTGTATTTATTTTGTGCTGACACCTAGCGGCGTAGATACAGCATCACACAACATCAGAAGTTCTCAGTTACCAAAGTCATTATAAAAATGCGCTACTTGCAGTCAGTCATGATTAATTTATTCCACGACTAAAAATGTCCAATTATAGGGGATTACAGATAAGACGAGTGATATCTGGCTGGTCACATGATCTCAACATAGTGACGCTCATGAATTTGCACCTGCAGCATATGTTGAATATAGCAGCTTTTCTCTAAGACTGATGTAACTAGACTTCATTTCATGTGAGTTAACATCATTTTAAATCTACTTTTTAAATAGTATTCAACGATTACTATTGCTTTCTGCTTATAAAAAAAATTAGCCAAAAAAAAAAAAAAAATCACTGAGTGCACATTTATTAAATGCTGAATCTGAGGAAATGTTTTAATAAAAAAAAAAGCTATAGACATTCATCTAACCCTCAGAGTAATTTTTTAAAGTTATTTCATACCTTCCTTTTTTTTAGCTAATGTATTTTTCCATCCTGTTTATGCTACCATTTTATCTTTTTTCAAAACCATAGGTTGGTATATAAAAACGTGGTGTTCCAAAAGCTGTGTAACTCAAACTGTGGGGAATGCACCAACAACGGCCAGACTGAAAGGAACTGCACAAAATGTGCCCTTTACTTCTTCAGGTGTTGTCATGTCATTGCTTGTTCTTATTTATCTATTGATATGTCTCACCATCTGTCTTTTTGTTTCCACCCATCTCCCCTTTGTCCACTCTCCTCTTTTGGCACTGAAGTGTTTTGTTGTCTCTAAATAAATGAGGTGTGTGGGTTTTGCCATTCTGACGCTGTGGGTTTACTTACATCTGATGGGAGGCTTTACCAGCAATGACACAATAGAGGCCAAACAGAGGAAGAGGAAACAGCTCTGATATTGTTCTAGGATCCACAATGTCTGTCAACAGCTTCTTCATTAGGAGGAATCTTATAGAGATCTCATAGAAAACCTTAAAAAGGATATTTACAAAAACTAACAAAAAACTACACAAAAGTTTGGTTGAAAGCACAAAAAAATGACATGTCGAAACATTTCACAATGTTATGACTGCCTTTGTTACTGACAGAAATTACAAAACTAATGATCAGGCCATTTCAATTTTTATTTTGGGGCTTTTTTAGCCTTTTTCTTTACAGGACAGTAAAGACAGTGGGGGAGAGAGGGAATGTGCTCGGACATGACCCAGACCGGTTTTAAACCAGGGTCCCCATGAGCCAACAGCTCTTATAGTATACACTCACATAGCACTTTATTAGGAACACTATGGTCCCAAAAAAAAGTGCCTGACGTGGCTTCTGCTGTTGTAGCCCATCCACCTCAAGGTTCGATGTGTTGTGCTTTCTGAAATATTATTCTGCTCACCACAATTGTACAAAGTGGTTATCTGAGTTACCGTAGCCTTTCTTTGAGCTCGAACCAGTCTGGCCATTCTCCGTTGACCTCATTATCATTGTTAAGTCCTATATTCAGTTTGCATTTATGCATTTGGCAGGGGCTTTAATCCAAAGCAATTTACAGTGCATTCAAGGTATATTTTATCATTATACGTGTTTCCTGGGAATCAAACCCACAACCTTGGCTTTGCTAATTGAGAATGCACTGATACAAAATTTGTGTGCCGAAACTGATATCCAGGTATTAAGAAAAGAAATCTGCAGATACTAATACCGATAGTTTTGTGGTTTCGTTTTTTAATGCTACCTCATTTTAAATCAATGTAAATGAATTACACAACTTCGAAAGGAATTTAAATAATAACTTGATTCTCTATGTCTCTACATATTTTGTCTCAGTTACTGTATAAACAAAACACTGAAACAAAAAGCACATTAACTCCGCTTAACATTCTTAACTCACATTTACTGAATTCTGAAAAGCCACCTGTCAGACTCGCATTAAATTGGTAAGATTTTTTTACATATTTGTAATGTTATTAACTCACATCAACTGAAGTCTAAATGATGAATCTCGAATGACTGCAACTCTGCTGTCACCCATTTCACAGTAATGTCTCCACACAAGAGACATTTTCTTTCACACACACACAGCACGAGTTGTAGAATAATTGTCCAATGCATTTTTACATCCTCTTTTGATTTAGAGTGAAAAATCAGCCTTGATCAGAGGCTGTTTTGAAACAGCCAGCTTTATCGCAATACCAATTATTAGCCTAAACATCGGTGCATTGCTAGTTGTTCTACTAGTTAAGATATATACAAACAGTCTCAAAAGCAACAAATATCTGAAGATGTTTCCATCACGCAATCGCAGGGCCTACAGTATACTGTCCCACAGCTGCATCTGTGTCTGCATGCAGGACAGCTTCATCCGTACTCTTTTGTTGACCTGGAATCGGCTTGGACCACAGCTGGTGCGTGTCCCACCAAAATTATTTTCCCAAGCTCAGTGCAGAATCGCCCTCCTGTCCTAGCAGCCCCCTTTCCGTACCCTCCTCTTACCTTTTCTTTAAACAATCCCTCCCCTCTCATCTTTTCTTTAAACAACCTTTCCCTCTCTCCAACAAGCTGCCCCACACACTCGCTAAATGAAGTTAGTCCAGCCCCCCCAGCCTCTTCTGCTCCCTACCAGACACACTCACAGAATTGTTTGTTAATAGTCCAATTAGATAATTGCCATCTTTCACTCCTTTTGCTCTCGGTTTCCCATAAAGGAGTGAATGGCTTCGGTGGTGGTGGGGGGGTTCAGCATGAAGAGGGCCTCTGGCCCTGCAAGGTGACAAGAAGGGTCCAAGCTTGTTCCTTGCTCACAACCATTGGCTTGAATTGAATCATTGTAGCCTAATCAATGGTCTTATTGGATTACAGACCACTGCTGTTCCCCCAGATATTGTTGCATTGACAATGAAAATAGGCAAGAGACTGAGTGGGTGGGTGTGTAGTGGTGTGGAAGGAGTGGGAGAGAGGAGGAGGAGGAGGAGGAGGGGGTCGCTTGGGTGTTAGTGTTGGGATCTCTGGCAGGTTGTGTTGGTTGAGTTTTTTGTTGTTGTTGTTGATTTAACGGGCATATTTTAAGGTAAGGGTAGTTCCTGTGTTCTACGAGTCTGCTGTGTAGGGGTTGGAATGATTGGAGCTTGCTTGAACTGGTGGGGTTTCTGTTTTTATTAGAGGTACCAGGTGACTTAGGGTGGTTGTTACACACACTGTCTCTGTGTGACAGAGTTCGACTGTGTTCATCTCCTTTCTTTGTGAATCCGTGTTCATTACCACTACAGATTCCAACCGAAGTGGATTCCGTTTTTTTTTCGTATTCTAGGTCTCTCCGCCTCCCTTACTGTGTCTCATTCTCTGCCTCTCTCTCTCGCTCTCTACCGATCTTTCTCTCTCTCTCTCTCTTTTCACTCTGTGCTTGTATTAGCTCCGATGTGTAGAGGGTGCAGTCTGTGATATCGGGCCGTTCATTATCTGGGGGGAGATTCGTCAAAGTGTGTGTAAAGTTCGCTGACCAAACGTCCACGGCCTTAGAGCAGAGGAATGGCATCGGAGCAGCAGGGCAACAAGGAATGAAGTGGAACTTTTCTGGCGGTTCTTCAGCTCCGTGATTGTGCAGTTGGTGTGTGTTGACTGTCGTGCCTCGCGATCCAAGACAAATCATCTGCCTTGACTCAGTGTGAATGAGGGTGGAGAGGGGGGTCGAGCAAGTGGACCCCTCTATCAGGACAACGTGTATTTCCCAAATAGTTTAGAGTATTCATGAGGTTACGCAAATGTGGAGGCAGCCAAATTACCGTAATCAATTGAAGCAGCGAGCGTGTCAGTCCACAGCTCTGATTACCCAGAGATCAACCTGATGTGAATGTTACAAGGAGAGGAGCTGTTAAATTGATGTTGAATTTTGGTGAGAAGTCTATGATCATTGGGCAAGTGAGTCTGCACAGAGATAATAGGGCAGATCAGTGGACCGGAAAAGTGCTGGTGGCACATTAGCTATCTGACACAGACTTCAAGCTGCTGTTTTACAGAAAGACCAAACCTATATTACCCAGAATAAGCACTGTGCAATACCCAAACAGTCATTCCCCATATTTTTGCCCAACAAGTAGAAAAAGGAGGATAAATCTTGTGAGAGGATAAGAGACTATGGAAGTCCGCTATAGCCAAGACACAGAGTCCGGAATGCTCCTTAAGAATGGACATAAAGAGGGGAAAGAGGGAAAGGATTCCCAGGGAAACATTTCAAAAACCTTACTGAAGGACCAGCAGGAGTCCTTCTCTCCATCCGGACCGGTGGAAAACTGCGAAAAGAGCCGGACAAGCTCGGGAGATCCTGATTACTGTCGGAGGATTCTAGTTCGAGGTAAGTTTATAAACACTCCCATGGAGCATTCAGTTCATACTGCACCCAAAAACACAGGAAATTACCTTTGCAGGAACTTCATTTTGTCTTTGTTTTTTCTCCATTTGTGAGTGTGTATTGACTGCGGGTGAGTGTATATGCTTCAAACTGAATTACGCTGATTAGATGGCAGATGAGAATTAGTTCTCCATTGAGGAAAGAAACTCCAATTGTAATTTATCAGCTGTTATGGTGTGTCTCGTAGCTTTATGACACAATGTCTCCACAGCCTTAGTCGCAAATATTTGCAAAAGTTAATTAGCATAATTTCTAATTTTCTTGATTTGGAAAAGAGACAGCACAAAAATAAATAAAATACTTACTGAAACTGGAAAATGTTTGAGCACTGTACAGTACAATTGTTAATGTTTTATTTTTATTTTAAAGTTCAGGGTTTTTATAATTGTGAGACTTAAGGAACAATTCTTTTTGTACATGTCTTTAGGGATAATGTAACTTTGTGTACATAGTTTATTATGGTCATAATGTTTTAGATGGTCAAAGGTAATCTCAGCATTTCGTGTTTTGTGAAATTCATTACTGTTTTTGTCCATCCTTTTAAAATATAAAACATTTTATCTGAATGGCAAAGTGTTCAATTTACCGATCTCATTTAGCAGAAATCTGTATTTTGTATTTATTTCTTTATTCCAAACTTTTTGTAACAGTATTATTGAAACTGTAGCAGCAATTTCATTTTTATTCTATCATTTTTCATATAACATTTTTAGAGGCTTTTATAATGCTTTTTCAATCAATTGGCTAGAATTAGTGTTTGTCTATATTTGTATTAAATTACTAACATAGTTGTGAAGCCCCTCCTGCTTGTGTCAGCTGATTGTTAAATTCAGGAGAGCAATCAGCTCCATTAATTTATTTAGGTTGTGATGCTAAATTCAGGTCAAAGACAGAGGCCTGCTGAAATATGAGGAGATTAACCTTATGAAATTGTAATTTCTTCAGTCATGATTCAACAGCCAACAATGTAATGCAGTATCCAGATTTGAACAGTTATGTAGACTGATATTTTGTGAAAAAGAATTTTCAAATGAAGTTGCCACAAAGCTTTATTTATTTATATTTATGTATTTATTGATATATATGAATTCATTAATTCATGTTAATTCATTGTGCTTTATCACACAGAAGAAAACAACAAAAAAGTAAACATTAAAAACATTGCCTGTTAATTTTAAATCTAACTCGCCTGTTTACCAATTGGGCGTATTTTTTATTTTTTTTATTTTAGATTTTTAGTTTTTAAATTATACATTTTTAGTATGCCTTTACTCCATTACCGATGAAATGTTTTTAGTCATCTTAAAATATGTTGTAGATGCATTCAAAATAATTGTAACTAATAGACAAAAAAATATTAGAAAATTAATTGTTTTGTGATATGATCTGACAGAGATTGTTTGTGCATTTTTTTTTTAAGTTTTTCCAATATAATTTTTTTTATTGTTTTCTTGGATTTTACTTTTTACTTTACATAATACATTTTATTTTCCTCCATGAGTAATTAATTACAAAATATACATTTTTTATAATTAATACAATAATAAAGGAGCAGTCGGCATTTGTTTGACATTTATACAGTATGTTGCTACATGCCACAAAATGTGGCTATTTTAACAGCCACAATTAACAGGCAAAAAGTTATTTCTTTTAGTTTTTTTTTTTTTTTTTTTGCATTTAAACTATTTCCTTATTTTAAATAAACACATGTATGTTTTGTGGGTTATATATCCACAAAATGTGTATGATTCTTTATATATATATATATATTTATATATGTTGTGACAACTTATGTGTATATAACTTGTGTCTACATATTTCACAAACAAAAGGTTGCATTTTTAACATCTTTCTACCTTCATCTTTGTATTATATGCTGACTTCTGCTAACTGTAGGTGTGGGTATTTAGATGATATTCATATAGCATGAGTGAAGTTTGGACTATTTGCTGAAAGCATTTTTTCCCTTCATATTCAGATGCCAAAGGTTCGATACGAGAGATTATTCTGCCAAAGGGTTTGGATCTAGACAGACCAAAACGTACTAGAACTTCGTTCACAGCTGAGCAGCTTTACAGACTGGAGATGGAGTTTCAGCGATGCCAGTATGTTGTGGGACGAGAGAGAACTGAGCTTGCCCGACAACTAAACCTGTCTGAAACTCAGGTACACTCACATGCACGTATCGATACACATAAATATTGCAAAAAAACAATGGGCAAATAATTATGAAGACTGCTGAAGCAAAATACACATATATGAATACCAGCCTATACGTGCAACAATACACCCAGATAAACACGTACTGTATCACACACATCCTTGTGACACTAATCTAATTATTATTATGTTCTCATTGAGTTTCACTGACAGAGGAGTTGGAGTTGGTCTTACTGCAAATGAAAAAGATTTTGATCTTTATTTCATATTACATTTTGATCTTGTGGCATACCTTCAGGCCACCTAGAACATCAGTGATCTAATCGCAACATATCGTCCTGACATTTTTCCAGATAATTCCCTTTTTATGCCCTTACCAGCAGTGCAATAGTTTGACAGTTTGTTAGTGCTGCAAAGGCCTGCTATAAAAAATAAAATAAGCAAAGTGATGCATTTGTGGCACATGCTTTGCACGGGGGTCAATGAGAGGTCATGAGCCTGAGATTACATTACTGAACTGTACATGCACTCTCTCTCTTCCTCTCTCACTCTCTTTTTATCCCTCCCTCTCTCTCTCTCTCTCTCTCTCTCTCTCCCCTCATGTCTCCTAATCTGCAGTGCAGGGAAACTCTGCCCTTTGCCTGACTGCAGTAGTAAGGCTAATTTTAGAGCCATAGTGAAACAAACAGCATAATCAGTTAGTCTGCATCCCTAGGTTTAGTAAAAAAAAAAAAAAAAAAGATACAACTGCAATTACAGTTTTCTCTTTATTTGTTTTAAATTTACAAATTTATTTATTTTTTTCAAATTTTTAAATCATTACTTAAATGTGTATTAATGATTCGGGGGCTCCCCTAATTGAAGACCCTGGACATCTGCAAACTGAAAACGCTGTCTCAACGTGTCAGATTCTATTGGCCATTTGAACTCTTGTCACATTCTATCACGTCATCACTCCACTAACGACTTAAAAATTCATCTGCTGTCCTGTAGGGTGAAATTACAACATTTAAAGCCCTAAGACAGATCGGTGCTGCTAACACAGGGAGGACAATAGAGTTAGCTTCACTAATGCCCTGTGCAGCAGTGCAGTTCAAATCCATGCCTTGATTACATTAAAGCTTCCCATGTCTCTTCTTGGCCGCCTGATGAGGAGGGTGAAGTGCTCCTTAATGATGCCTTCTTGAAATTAACATTTTGTTCAGAAACCACAAAAATGTTCCGTGGCAAGATCAAACAAGGAAAGTCATCTTTTTTAAAGTGTTCTTGCAATACATCAATTTTTTTAATTTATTTTGCAGGGTTGAGTTTCGTGAATGAAATTTGGTTATAATAGGGAAAATATTGTATTTTTTAAAGATGTGTAGGAATTGGTGGTAATTCAATGCTTTTCTTGGCCTTCTGGTACAGAGTATCCACAAAACAGTGAGATAAGGGGATTGAACAAGCGGGGACACTTGAATAGCCAAATACAAATGACAAAACATGCATTTTAGTTGTGATTTAGACACTATGTCTTGTTTAATCTCACAATTTAGAAACTAGCATTCCATTACAACACTGCTGAAACTACTAAGGCATGCACATTGCACCGAGATAACAAACAGTTCTGTTAAATAGAGCTGGACATTCTTTCTTGAACAGTGCAATACAAATACACACCTGATGATGTATAATGTTGTATGTGCACAATCATAAACATTTAAATAGGATTACAGCCATTGCTGTACTTTCAACATCAATGCATTTACACTCTTTATTTTAATGGTTCTTTATAAACATGACTGTTCAACTGTATGACTCATTTCTGAGATGTTAGTCATTCTTGTTCATAGCCCTCCAAATCTATTATCGATCATTTTAAGTACAGTGAATATAAAGTGGGCCTCTTTTTCTTTATGAAAAATGAATATAAATAATAGGATTTTGTTCTTCTATTGGAACTTGACTTAAAACATGTATTATCTGGAAATTGCCATCGCACTTCCTTTGTGAACCTAAATGAAAGAGATACAAACAGTATTGATCTACCAACAATCTATGAAAGAGGAGCTCATGTAAAACCTGTTGTGGTATTTTTGAACATAACATAGACACATTTGTTCACTTAAATAGGTTTACAGTTACTCTTTTAATTTTTCTTTCCATTTCAGCCCCCGCTACATACAATAGGGCTCTCCCACATTATTGCCTAAAACTTTGTCTGATTTTCTTCCCAAATTGGTGCTAACCATGAATTTTTTTCACTGCTAATCTATGCAGATCAATCTGGCACACTATATTTTCTTCTAAAAAGTCATATCATTATATCTTAAATTTAAATACTCCACATTTTTTCAAATTACCAGTCATTGTGCAAATTCACAGTGTGTTTACGTTGTTCTTTTTCAACCTCTTTCCTGCTTCTCTCTCTCTTCTTCTTCTTCTTCTTCTTCTTCTTCTTCTTCTTCTTTAGGTAAAGGTTTGGTTCCAGAACCGGCGCACAAAGCAGAAGAAAGATCAGGGCAAGGACTCCGAGTTGCGCTCCGTGGTCTCTGAGACAGCTGCCACATGCAGTGTCCTGCGGCTGTTGGAGCAGGGCCGGCTCCTTACTCCTCCAGGCCTGCCAGGGTTGCTGCCCCAGTGCGGGAGCTCGTCGCTGGGCTCTGCACTCCGTGGGCCCTCCCTGGGCATAACGGCCAATGGAGGTTCCTCCAGCAGCAGCAGCAGCAGCGCCACCAGCTCGGGCACAGCCGGAGGAAGCCCCCCGCTGCCAACGGTGACCAGCTCGGGGACAGTCACAGGGCTGCAGGGATCCCCGCCTGCCCATGGGCTGTTCAGCTTCCCTATGCCATCTCTGCTAGGCTCTGTAGCCTCACGTATGTCCTCCAACCCACTTGGCATGGCTGGATCCCTCGCCGGAAACTTGCAGGAACTTTCTGCCAGATACCTGAGCTCCTCCGCCTTTGAACCCTACTCGCGGACCAATGGCAAAGAAGTACTAGACAAGAAAGTTTTGGAATGATCACTGTGGGGTCTCTTTTTCTTTTTTCTTGTTGTTTTGAAATTTGAGCTCTAATTATCGCTCCTTTTTAAATCTCTTTCTCCCCTTTTGTCTCGTCCGTGCTGTTGCGTTTTTTCAAGTTGTCAAACTGCACATTGTTGCCTCTCAGAACTGTAAAAAAAGGTGGACTCAAACTTGTACTTTTCCAAAACAAGGATTGTCAGAGCATTTTGCACTAAATCAAAGTTTCTCAACCCCGTTTTGAATTTGAAAACAAAAGCTTGAATAAGGAATGTAGCAAGAGATTATGGAGGGGAAGAGAGAAAAATGTTTTCCCGTACACTTTGTTTGGAGCTGGACATTTGTATTAACAGAAGTTTCTGCTCAGACTGTAAACGAATCTTTAAAAAGCTGCTGGGTAAAAATGGTAGAGAAAATGTTACAAAACATAAAACCACAAAAAAAAAAAAAAAAAAACTGAACTTGTCATTACACAGCAACATCCTTCATGTTTACCGTTTGAAGTTGGAGAGTAATCTAAACGTGATTTTAACAATAATGATACAGTATATACATTATAACTGGATTTATTTCCAAAAATTGGAATACACAGTTTGCTTACGAACGTCATGAATTTGCCATATTAAGCTATAAAATCAGATGTCTATAACATTTTGTATTCGTATGGTTAAACATGTTCTGACTAAATCAAAGGAAAATGCTGTCACACCTTTAAATAGTCAAATTGTCCTGTGTTCATTGTTCTCTAAATGGTTTCTGTGAGCGTGCTCCCCAAAATGAGTTTTGAAGGCAGTCTCAGTTTGTGAGTTTGTATGTCTTAAATATGCAGTTTTTCTCCTCTCTGTGTGTGCTGGTACTGAAGTTGTAGTCCTGGTTTCAATGTTTAGGTGCGTGTTTAAGCTAAAAACCTTTTGAAAAAACTATGGGGCCCAAATGAGGAAAAATTAAGCTCTGGAGCATCAGTTAGACCCTCGCATTATTGGACTAGATGTTTTGCAGAGAGCAGCAGCCTCTACCAATGCTTTTCCAGAAGAATTCAACTTCTTTTCTATCATCTGAGCTGAGATGAGGCAGATCTCTGGGAGGGAGGAGTGCGGAACAATTATTGTAGTATAAAATGAAGATTGAAATTGTAACTAAAATTGTTATTTTACTGTAAATTATTTACGTCTGTTATAAATAGACCATTAGTATATCTGCAAATAATGAAAGAATGAATGTATGGGGAGGGGGGCGGGGTTTCTGGATGAGGAACCAATCAAAGCTCTGGTGGTGTTGTTGTTAAATATCTTGAAGTTTGTGAACTGTGGTATGAGTGTGGATATATATTATATATAACTAAAAAAATCAAACCAAAACCAATCTCTTCTTTCTTTCATTACTCATGTTGTTACACAGTGAACCTTCTTTTACAACACAAAAGATTTCTTAGCAGTCTAAATTCTATATGGCTATTGTGATGGTTCCTACTTGAGAAATTCTCAGTGTCAGTGTATATCATCCAAGGTCGCTTAACACTGCCAGCTCTGGCACAGAACTTGTTGACCTTCTCTCTTGTGTGATGTGTGAGAGACAGGCAAATAGCCTTGTATGAATGAACAGCTTTATGTCTCTGAACATATGGAATGGCAAACAGTCTTACTTTTACATATTCTGTCTATATGAGGTACCATAGAAATGACTGTGTTGGTTATCACACATTGTAAATTACAGGATGTGTTTTAAGTTATGAGACTGGTCTAATGTTTTGACAACTGAACAGTGGTCAGTCTGACCGCACTCTGTGTACATTAAAACAATCGGAGCAAACACAATAGCAGGGAGTCCATGAGAAAATTACTGGCACTGGTGTCTGAATGTGATATTATAGGAAGAAAACAAGCAGAGTGGTCACTGATCCAATATCTGTCAGTTGCAACAATTTGGTTTATGTTGTATTTACTTTTAAAGGTATTTAAAATAATTGGTTTATGGTTTATTTCTATCAATGGCTGATAAATGAGAAAGAATTATTCTATTTTGAGATTTAAAAAAAATGTGATGTAATTGTGACAGTAAGGTTAATCAGACAATTATATTTTTCCAACATAAAGAGGGACAGAAAGAAAGAAGGAGAAAATAATACAATGTCCTTGTGACTGGACGAATATCATGATTTCATGGCGTAATTTCCATTTTCTGAAAGAAACAGACTGATTGAAAACAAGTTGAGATGTGACAAGAAGAAAGTGAAATTGTCCGTCTGTCTTTGTAAATGTATGGGGATGTTGATAGAACAGAGTTTGAAGGCTACTGAACGGCAATGACCAGCCAAAATTAAGCAGAACTTGCGACACAATGAGGTTCCTTTCCATCTGCACCACTGCTTCAAACCCTTGCTGGATCACCACAACCTGGCATTTGAAATAACAAATATTTAAAGTTTTGCATTTGACTATTTCTAGTAAAAAAAAAAGAAAAGAAAAAAGTGACACTGACTATATTAACACTGTACAAAAGGTCAGATTTCCTTGCTTCCACTGAAGCACACAAGATGCTGTTTGGAACATTCTCAAATCATTCAGTGATAACATGGATCATCAGGTTTATGGATTGAGGTAAAAATGGGACATACCAAATTTGAAGAAATTTTCAGTTCAACTTCTCACTCAAATTATTATGCTGATGATATAATTTTGTAATGAAAAAAAAGTTAGAAAAACAATTATGAACCCCACTGTAACTTAAAATATGACTTGTGACGATGTCTGGCAGATATATTCAACCACATCACATAAACATTTTTAACTCTTTAAACTATTTTGACACTTAGAATTTTAAAAGTTTGCCTACATTACAAACTGATGTTATGCCATTTGTGTTAGTGTTAGTTTTCAAATCTGAACAACCACATGTGTATGTATGTGTTTATATGTGTGCACTGACTAGAGAGTTACAACCAAAGGCCTTTGTCATTTTGGTTCTCTGAGTGTTCGAGCAGTCTTTACCCTTCTGAATCTTGGATATATTCCTAAAAAAAAACAACAAAAGAAAACAACGGTCTTGGCCTCCTCTCTCCCTACCCCCTTCACTCCATTTCTCCTCCCTCGCAGCCCAATTAGGCTGAAGGTCGAGCTGCATTGTGGTTGGGGGTGAGGGAACGGGTGGAGACGATGGGGGAGTGAAAGTGTGAAAGAGGCAAGGAGGGATTGTGTCAGACCACCAACACGTTCCCGACGTCACATGACCAGCCCTTAAACCTGGGCTTACAGCGGGAGGAAAGGCAGCATCCTGTGCGTGTTTTGTACTCTTTGTGAGTCCTTTACTTCCTCTTTTATCTGTTCTTACATATGATGATCAGAGTGTAAACGTATGCTGAGAAAGAACCTTGTCCAAGTGTAGAGTGGACTCGTAACCCCAATGTTCCTGGGGAGATTTAAATCCTGTTACGGCCCTCCTGGGCCTTCCCTAAAGTGTCATACAAGCTTAACAGTCTTTTCTAAATAACTGATCCAATAAACCAATCAGAGGATTTCGTAAAGCAGAGCAGCTACACGTAGATACTTTCAGCACGTAAAGTGCACACACCTTGGCTCAGGTGTTCTATAGTTTGTGTGGCCTTAAAGTAGACGTGCACCAAGTAATTTTTTGTTTATTGTACATTTTGCTGGTCGGTAAGATAGTGGTCTTGGACTTTGTACTGATCAATGTGGATGAAGTTTTCGGTTACAATACCATATAATACCGAATCATAGACATATTTATTACCCACAATTCATTTATTCCCACAAATGAAGGTGTCTGATGATAAGGGGATTTGGCAAGTCATGTGATCTCAACATGGTGACCATCTTGAGGATGTAGCAGCTTTATAACAGATTTTTTTCATGTGGTAGACATAATTTTAAACAGATTTGACAAATGTACTAATTATTTCTATGCCCATTTTTATAGTGGAAAAAAGTTACTTAGTATCAGTGTTGGTGTAATCTGGTTACAAAATAATTTGTCACTGTAAGTTATCAAATTACTTTTAAAGTCAAAAGGTAGTGTAATGCATAACATTTTAAATTCTAGTAATCAGATTAAAGTTACTGACTTTCAATTAAGTATAAGTTTACTTCCAAGTATATTACTTTGGTTACGCATTTCTAAAATAGTATTATTTATGTTTTTTTGTCTGCGACAGCTGAAGGGCATACACCCCCTAATGATTAATTGTAAGGGAGAAATGTGTGATGTTGAGTGTATGAATTGGGTGGAACAATGAACAAGGAGGACATATAGACATCATTTTAAATTCATTGAGCAAAAAACACTTTTCTGAGAGAAGTTTTAGAAAGAAACTTAAAAGTAATTAGTAATCATTGAAGTAATATAATTACAATTTTATAGAAGTAATTAGTAATTTCTAATTGATTACTATTTTTTTTTCTCTCCTTTACTCCCCAGTTTGGCAGAGGATGAATCTCACGACGCGTCTGAGACCGTCAATCCGCGCATCTTATCACGTGGTCTGTTGAGCGTGTTACCGCGGAGACGTAGTGCGTGTGGAGGCTTCACGCTTTTCTCCGCGGCATCCACACACAACTCACCATGCGCCCCACCGAGAGCGAAAACCACACATTATAGCGACCAAGAGGAGGTTACCCCATGTAACTCTAACCTCCCTAGCAACCGGGCCAATTTGTTTGCTTAGGAGACCTGGCTGGAGTCACTCAGCACACCCTGGATTCGAACTCATGACTCCAGGGGTGGTAGTCAGCGTCTTTGCTCGCTGAGCTACCCAGGCCCCCCAGTTGATAACTATTTTGAATAATTTACCAAACACTGCTTAGTGTAACATAAAAAATACCCCATGATAGTTCAAAATTATATTAAAAATGTGTTTGGCCAGGAAAAAGTACAATAGATGAATGTTATAAATAATGTAATTATTTACATAAATTATCAGTAATGATGATGACAATGTAATGATCATATGAAATCTGCCACATTTTTAAGCCTAATAAAAAACATAAGTGATTTGAAACATACAGTTAAGTATCAGCGACATAAAAGGCTAATAATACTTAAAGGGTTTTGAGATGATTACCTGCCTATAGACATGTGATGTGCATGCCAGTTTATAAGAGAAACCTGCTGACCAGATGGCACAGCAGTAAGCCTATTACATATCACACAGCAGACATTTCAAAACAATGATCACCTGATGCCAATAATGGTCCCCTTCTGTGTCAGATGATATACAGGTGTTGTAAGCAAATTATGCAGATTTTGAACAGTAATTATGCAGGTGTAATCGCCACATTAAAGCTGCAAGCATCTCTTTGATGTGAAGGTTTTGTCAGCCTATGAGAGCTGCACTACACCAAAATAGCCCATTTCATAACATTTTGGTTTTGTTGTGCAATATCTTATGCAATTAACAATCACTCTTTTTTTTTTTTCAATAGTGCAATTCCGTAGTGGGAGACGATTCATTTCCCATAGCGTTTGAATCTCTGACAAGCTGCGTCACAGTGCATTTTGATTCAATTTACGTTTCCAGCATGCAAGGTCGCTTTAACAGAACAATAATAAATACATCAACACTCCAACCATTCTCTGCCTGGACCAAACCACACCGCATAGCCCTGCTGTTTTTGTGGACAGACTTTGATATGGATGATGTATTTTAAGCGAGGGCAAGACTCCAGTGGGTGGGTACTCTTCAGGAGCATTAATTTGCTATTTTTTGCATTCTGTCTGAAACATTTGGATTGACTCTCAAGAGACTTTGCAAACGGCAGCATCACCACTGCAACAACCACCCACTCCAAACTCTAGTGCTTTTCCCTGCCAACATTTTTTAAACTAGAGAGAGAGAGAGAGTGTGTGTTTGTGTGTGTGTGTGTGTGTGTGTGTGTGTGTGCGCGTGCTCATATGTGAACAGAATGGGTGTGTTAGCATGTGTGTTTGTGTGCACTGGGTCAGAGGTTTAAATCTCAAAAATTTTATTTGGGTTCTGGATCTATTGTGCTGGCAAATCCAGTGAGAGAGTGAGAAAAGTGCAGTTAAGTGTCTAAAGAGTGTTTAAACATTTAGTAAGCTGTCAGTCAGGAAGAGTGGTAACGGTTGAGTTGAAAGCTATACACACGCAGATACAGATTCTCCCAAATTCAGGATTCTGACTGTGTAGATTTCCTGGATTTAAATGTTACTTGAATGGCTCTTACAAAATGAATTTTAGTGAATTGTTCTGGGTTCAGTTCAAGCAAACTTATTTGACTGAATTTGTGGCATAATGTTGATTACCACAGAAAATAATTGTAAAAAATGTGAAGCCCATATTTTTGTTAAAGCAGTTACATTAAATCATTAGTAACAAAATCAGTTTATTTTCTATGACTTTACCACTTTAGATGGTTACCGCAATTCCTCATAGCAAAATTTGCTCCATAAAAATATTCTGGTATCCTTGTTCATATCATGTGAAAGTTACTTGACTTACGTCTTTGCATGGAATTGACATTGAAGCTGAAAGATTGGATACAACTTTACACAGACAATGTCAGTGAATGATTCTATCACACTAGAATCATGTGTGATTTTTTTGCTTAAAAACAAAACTGCTGGACAAATTATTTTCTGTGCCACAAATTATATTGACACAAATGCTGTTGATAAAGCTTAACTTGTATTGAACTTGCAACATTCCTTTAACAATCATTAAGAGGATTGCATGTATATGCAGGATCCACAATGTTTTTATGGAAGTTTTGAGCTTCAGGGATTGTAAGAGCCACAACTTACTAAGATAAAAATATATTTGTATTTCTTTATATAGATGTGAATTTAATAATTTAGTATAATGTGTGATATACAACATTTGAATATTTCTAACTGTTTACTTATGTAAGTTAAATGAATATTCCGGGTTCAATACAAGTTAAGCTCAATTGACAGCATTTGTGGCATATTGATTATCACAAAAATGTATTTTGACTTTCCCCTCCTTTTCTTTAAAAAATCTGGGTCTTAGTTTGAACATGTGAGTTTGGAGTAAGACCTAAAATAGTGGTAGCACTCTGTCTAATTCTTCTATTTTATTGGGCCACCATGAATTGTAAGCATGAGCTGAATGAGTGTAACATTTTCTATTTATTTTTTTGTTTTGTTTTAATAAATGTTCTTAAAAGAAGTTACTAGACTACTGGATGTTAATCGCGTTCCACACATGCTCACAATTCACGGTGGTCCAAAGAAACAGAAGAATTAAACAGGGAAGGGATGAAAAAAAAAAAAGATTTGTCCCTAATTTTCCTTTTTTTTTTTTTTATTCAACACATTATAACCAAAATTCTAAAGGACTTTTATAGTATCCAGTGACAGTAACTGTACGTTAAACCTGCATCACTGTTCTTACATGTTGGATGTAGAGAAAATGTAGAGGAAAGCCCTTGAAGCCCATGTAGAGCTCTGCAGGTTTTTAACTTTCCTGTCGTACTACTGGAAAAAAGTCACCTCACTGAGGTATTTTGTTGCTCTTTCTATCTGAAGCACTTTCAAGTAGTTTAAAACTGTGAAGCCTTAATGGAGAGACAGAGAGTGAGAGAAAGCTCTAGCAGCTGGATCCCTCTATGTCCCTGAAACTGACACTAATAATGGCACTTTTCCACTGCACGTTACGGTTCGACTCGACTCTGCTCACTTTACTTTTCTGAGCTTGCTTTTCCACTGCAGTTTAGTGCAGCCTCATCGTGGGTGGGATTATAGGCTAATCGTCATAGTTGCACTGCCCCATCCAGCTCTCGTTGGATCCTCTCCTCGGCTACTAACGAGAGGAATGTCTGCACCTCGTTTATTGACCACGGCGTGGTTTTGCGCACAACCATTTCTTTTTACAATTCGAAAGTCGCGTGAACAAATGATACTGCTATCGCTGTTGCTAACTTTAAAACTAGCGGGTTGATGTCCCGTGTCACAAATCCAGTGACGCTGATTCTCTCTGACCAATCAGTGATCTGCAGGGTTTTGACGTCACATTTAGTATCGGCTCGGCTCCCTTGGAACCTCGACCGAGGTGGTACTAAAAAAAGTAAAACCCCCAAAAAGCGAGCAGAGTCGAGTCGAGCCGTACTGTGTAGTGGAAAAGCCCCATAATATCACCCCAGAAAGAAAATCCATTCTTTATGAGTTATTCTTTTAAAGAAATACACGTAGGCATCATTCTTAAGAGAAAATCTACCATTCTGAGTAACTTACCTTGATCAAGTCTTCCAAGTAGGCTTTTATCATAATGAGACGATAGATTCCAGGTGTGAGTGAGGTTTCATCTTTATAGAGAGTGTATAATGTAGCTGCAGACCATGTGATCCAATGTGCTCAGAGTAAGGGCTGGTGGAAGAAGGATAAAGCTTTAAAGACGTGACATAATAAAGTTCCTCAAACAAACTTTTTGCATGCAATGTGAACTTTCCAATTCTTGCGTATACGTAAACCTTATTTTCTCATCTGCAAGGGCTTTGTGCTTGTTTTGCACATCATGTTAAATAGACCATAGAATAGTATATCTATTTTTTCTATTCTGAAGTTGCTGTTTTTTCTGTTTTCATCTGATTTTTGTAAACACGTGAATATTCAAAACTGTTATGTTTTCCATACATTTTGTATTTTATGATACTGTTAACATAGCAAAGTTTAGACAGAGCCATAGTGGGGGAGGATATCAACCTTCTTATAGATTACTTACAGTTGTCTCTGCACATTAAACTGGGAAAAGACTGGGTATTTTAACATTAAAAAAAAAAAAAAACAATTTTTTTTTTTTTTTAATCTGATTGCAATGGATAATGGCTGTTGTTGAACAGAACTTCTTTAGCTTAGTAATTGGATTTCAAATGATCATCACTGGATGACCACTGGTTTTTCTAACTGGATTATTTTTAAGTGATTCCAAAAACTGAAACTGCTTGTAATGAATGATGGCACATTTGTCCCATTTGCCATCAAGGCCATGTATGCACCTGTGACTCACTCTATGAGAGGCAGATATTTTATGAATATTCTGTGTGTAAGTGTTGGTGCACTCTCCAAAAATGAGCTGAGTAGCATCATTGATGGAATGGAATCCGAGCCCTGCATTCAATCTTCTTGAATAGACAGAGTGTGACTTATGTTTTGGGATGTATTGCATGTAGTCTGGGTCGCTAGTTCTTTTACATTGTGTAGTTTTGCTAATGGTATTTGAGGATGAGGGGATGTCAAGCAACCTATCCATGTTGGTATCTACATAATTAGCCTAGCTTCTACCAAGTGACAGACGATTTTGCACTAAAATATTGGGAAAAGCTATGGTTAGTTGAATTTAATTATTTGCTTTTACAATTGTGTTTACCCTGCTGACTCTCAGACCCTTTTAGAATGGACCTGTGACTCATTTTTGGGACACGACCCACTTGTTTAAAAACACTGTGACTTGCTTGACTTTAGAGAAGTATAACTATTATGATATCATGTGTACAGAGACCTTTAAAGGAATATTCTGGGTTCAATACAAGTTAAGCTCAATTGACAGTATTTGTGGCATAATGTTGATTACACAAAAAATAATTCTGACATGCCCCTCCTTAAAAAAAAAAAAGCAAATATCAATGTTACAGTGAGGCACTTACAATGGAAGTGAATGGGGCCAATTTTTGTAGGGTTTAAAGGCAGAAATATGAAGTATAAAATTGTATAAAATCACTTACATTTTTTTTTCTCCCCTTTTCTCCCCAATTTGGAATGCCCAATTCCCAATGCACTCTAAGTCCTTGTGGTGGCGTAGTGACTCAACTCAATCCAGGCTGTGGAGGACAAATCTCAGTTGCCTCTGTGTCTGATACCGTCAATCCGCACAATTTATCACTTGGTGTGTTGAGCGTGTTACCGTGGGGACAAGTGTGGAGGTCAACACCATTCTCAGTGGCATCCACGCACAACTCATCACTTACATTAATTCTTCTGTCAAAACTTGTGTATTATTTGAGCTGTAATGTTTTTTAAATCGTCATTTTTACAGTCGTTTTAGGGTTTATTGACATTACATCATCATGGCAACAAAATTGTAAAATTGGCTATAACTTTAAACAGAAAAGGTTAGTAAGTGATTTTATTACACGAAACTCATGTAAACACATATATTATGTCTTGTTGCTATACTTTAAAAATAGTGAGTATTTAAATGTTTACATTGGTCCCATTTACTTCCATTGTAAGTGCCTCACTGTAACCCAGATTTCTGCTTTTTTTAAGCAAAATATTTTTTTGTGGTAATAAATATTATACAACAAATGCTGTTGATTGAGCATGACTTAAACTGAACCCGAAATATTCCTTTAATTGTCAACAGGTTATGTATGTCAGTCTGTGTGTTCCTTGTATAACATGTACAGAGACAATGGGTAAAAAAAAAATGAAGAAGAAAATACATTAGTACAAAGATTAGACATTTACATAAAATTAGAAGCCAGAGTGTTTCTCACATTGAACTTAAAATATGTAAATGAATGATAATACCGATTAAATGTTTAAAAAAAATTCAAAGTAATTTAAATTGAAACATTAAGAACATTTTTTTAAAGTTATGCCTTCAAAATTAATTAACCTGCTTTACTGTTTCACAAAGAAAACTCCTCACCTCAGTAAAATAATTCACTTACCTTGACACTTCTCTTCATCACGCACGCCGCCGCACGAGACAGGTACCCTACACCACACGGACGCGCGCACGCATACGCACGCGGGTACGCGGACGTCCATTCGCGTGAGCGTGCACGACTGCTACTTCCTGACCGCGGTGTCATATGACTCCGTCTCTTCATCCGCTCCAGCGCACATCTGTTTACACACAGACGCTTTAATTAGTTACGAGCAAAAATAATAACAATGTCTACATTAGTAGCGAATCGGCCCGTTGACCTGAACGGCCCTGAAGCAGCGGCACGGCAACACGCGCAAGCAGTGGTCAGAAACTACATTTCCCAGCCCAGACTGAGTGAGTGTCATTGACCTTTCATTCATACGGCTAACAGCAGCCAAATCTGTCATTTTTGTGGCATTTTATACCCTGCATTGCGATTCGATCTGCATTTACTGTTCATTCAGAGATTAAATAACGATAGGGCAGGTCTGAAATACGGCTAGTCCTGTTTTACGACAAATTTGGCTGAATGTAGCATAGCTTTCCAGCTTTTAGTAGCCACCATAAGCCGAGATTTATAGGAAATAAATCAATACTTTAGCTTGTGTGCAAGTTATTTCTGGAAAGGTCATTGTGTAAATTAAAAAGGAGAAATGGGTTTAAGAAGTTTATTTTAAGTAGAAAACGAAAGACCTTTGGTATATTTGAAGGTCTCATCAAGTAAACATGCTAGCTAGCTAGCAGTGCTAAATCTAGTTATTTTGAAGGCTGGCGGATTAATCTGATCGGATCGTTTAAAAGTCTCTTTCAAAATTATTTTGGTTATACACTGCACGATTTAGGTGATTAATAGGCATCAACATAAATTTTGTGTATGAGTGTTTGAAGTCTCTGTCCATGAAGGGTTAATTGAACTTTATTATTTAGACGATTAGCAGTACCAACATTAAATATAGAGTTTAGGGCTTTATTTAGTGATTTGAATGCATGTTTTTAGATTTGGTCTTCGATTCACACGCAATGGTTATTACACAGCAAGAGACAGATGAAGTGATGATCCCTCTCATGTGACATGATCACGTGACAGCCAGCTGAGCTGGTGAATAATGTGCATGAGGAACCTTATACTTCATACAAATCATGTGACTTTTTTCTTTTTTTTTTTACCAGAAAAAGTAACATATCTGTAACCAGAGTACCCATATCTTCTATTCTAATGCCCTCATTACTAAAGTGAAGTCATATATTATTTGATTGTTTTCATATTTCAATGAAAATGCTGTAATAAGAGTTTTCTTCCCTGCTATCTGCCATGTTGCAGAGTAGTGTTTTTCAGAACAATTCCATTTTGTTTCCAAGACTCTCTTTACAGCATTTTACTGTACAGAGTATCACCAGTACAGAGCCTTTTAGTTCATCCTTTTTCATTATGTCTAATTGTTTGACTTTTCAAATGCAAATTGTCCTTAGCCTAAATGTTTCAACAGGTACAATGGCCATGTTGCCCACCAGCATTTTTTGATTGTCAATATGCTGTAAAAACCTGCTTGGTTAGGGATGTTAGAATTAAAACAGCCCTGACTATATTAGATAAATGTTATGTTGAATACATGCGCTGCTGTTGCTTACAGAATGGCCATTTCTGATATTAGTATATTCAGAGAAAATGGACTCGCTGCGTACAATTACATTTAATATGCTTGTGTCTTTGTCCCTCGCAGTCTGTGTCACTATGCAGATGTATATGACCTGTAAATCATAAAAAGGGGTAAATCATTGCAGCCTTTTATAATTTTAGTTTAGTAGCACAATCTGCTGTTTTAAAGGAATATTTGGGGTTCAATACAAGTTAAGCTCAATTGACAGCATTTGTGGCATAATGTTGATTATCACAAAAAAAATTAAATCCTTTTCTTTAAAAAAAGCAAAAATCTGGGTTCTGTCACGTCATTCTTGTTTTAACCCCAAGGACTCTTATTTTGAATTGTACAAGAGACTCTTAGTTTGAAGTTTTGTGTCTTTCTCTCTTATGTCTGTCTGCCTATCCATTGCCCTAATTGTATTCCAGGTGTTTCTTGTTAGCCCTAGTGTCTATATATCCTCTTGTTCCTTGTTCCAGTGTTGGTTATTGTTTGTGTGTAGTGTGTTAGTTGCCAGCACTGCTGTTGAGTTTGTGTTACCTTCTTCATATGATTCCTTCTTCATTGTATCCCCTTATTTTGTTTATAATTAAAGTTATGTGTTTGGATCCTCACTCTCTCACCTCACCTCTTCTCTTCACAACCCTGACAGGTTCCAGTGAGGCACTTATAATCAGGGTTGGGGAGTAACATAATACATGTAACGGGATTACGTATATAAAATACAAAATATAAGTAACTGTATTCCACTACAGTTACAATTTAAATCATTAGTACTTAGAATACAGTTACATTCAAAAAGTATTTTGATTACTGAAGAGATTACTTTGTATTTTATGCAGTTTCGTTTAATATTTAGTCCTTTCAGATGGAAAACATTTAATATATAAATGATGCGATCCAAAGTGCATTTGAACAGCAGTGAAACACTTATGATGTGTACATTCATACGAGCAGACAGAGAAGTAAGTTTAAAGTAAGTTTGGAGCAGAAGAAATAGAAATAAACATTGTGTAAATTGTCAGCTTTACACTGAGCTAAAATGCTATTTCTAGCCATTTTACATGCACATGTTACCAGGCACGATCCTATTTTTTATCAAGAAAATTCACGTTGGATCATAATTAATTTTTTCTAGTAAGACCTTTGATATTAGGGCAAAAATCTTATTCTTGATGATAATGTTTGTATTGTTTTTCTGTAAAAATATCTAAAAATCCTTATAAAAAGATCAATTAGATTTATCTTGTTTTAGAAACAACACTGCATAAGATATTTAGGTTTTTCAGAGAATGTATTTTTAACATGTGTATTTTGTCTTACTGTACTGACAGAGTTTTTATACTCAAAACAAGTGAAAAAATCTACCAGTGCTGAAGAAGTAATCCAAAGTATTTAGAATACATTACTGACCTTGAGTAATCTAACGGAATACGTTACAAATTACATTTTACAGCATGTAATCTGTAATCTGTTGTGGAATATATTTCAAAAGTAACCCTCCCAACCCTGCTTATTATGGAAGTGAATGGGGCCAATTTTTGGAGGGTTTAAAAGCAGAAATGTGAAGCTTATTTTATAAAAGCACTTACATTAATTCTTATGTTAAAACTCATGTATTATTTAAACTCAAGATGGTTAAATCATCATTTTGTTTGACATTTATATAGTTATGGCAACAAAGTTGTAAAATTGGCTATTACTTTACACAGAAAAGGATAGTAACTGATTTTATCATACTAAAATCATGTTAAAACATATTTTTTGTCTTGTGGCTATACTTTTGTAACAGTGAGTATTTTAACATTTACTTATTGGCCCCATTCACCTCCATTGTATGGAGGTGCCTCACTGGAACTCAGATTGTGCTTTTTTTTTTTTTTTTTTTTTTTTTTTTTAATATCATTTTATTTTATTTTTTTAAAGAAAAGGAGGAACAAGTAATTTTTGTGGTAATCCAATGTTATGCCACAAATGCTGTCGGTTGAGCTTAACTTGTATTGAACCCCGAATATTCCTTTAAAGACATCACAAAACCATCACTTCAGCCTTTAAAACTATTGCTTTGATACATAAATGGCTTATTTATGCTGGTTTCTTTAGCATTTTTTCAGCTTGTTGCATTGATTGTAGTGAACAGATTGCATTTTCAACAAGGAAATCCCAGTAAGATGCAATGACTGACCAAGAGGAGGAAACAGGCCCTGGATACATTGCTGATTCAAACATGATTTTGCAACACAATTGCAAAATTGTGTGTTTTTCTGTATTATTTCAGTGGTTTCACTTATCCATTGGTACTAGTTTTAAAAGAGCTCATTTGTGGATGAGGATTTTTTGCATTCATGCAATGAGTCATGGTGGAAGTGTACAATTTAATTATGGGGGAAGTATAGGCGCTCTATGATCCAAATGTTCCACAAGAGAAACAGTATGGTCACCCAAAGTTTTTCCTCTTATCTCTTATGTGCATATGTATTGATGTTGTTTTTTTTTTTTTTTTGTAATAACCTATAACAGGGGTTCTTAATGGGGGCGTTCAAGGGATGCCAGGGGGCGCTGAGAGCAAATTAATGGTTACAAAATGGGGGGGGGGGGTTGTTTATCAGTCATAAAAATCAAATCTATCATCAAGTTTCTCTTTGCATTAAATCATTTATCTAGACTTGGAGTATATCAGTTGGTTCTCAATTATACGGGTTGGTACACATTTGTACCGCGGTTCATCTGATTTTGAAGTCTAGAGACGCATCTGAAGTATCTGGTTTAGCAGCGTCGAATACACAGGCGGAGGCACAACCTCGGCTAATGCACCTGTATGTAAAATATGGCTCTGTAGATGGATACGGCTCAATGGACAGAGCAGAACGAGCACAAAGCTCTAAAAGCTCGAGCTCTTAAACTCGCAGTTTTGCGAGAATCAGTGAGAAGCAAGGCGCGAGAAGCGGAAACCATTTGAATTCGGCACAGAATTCTACATCACCAACCTTGAATTTACTATAGTATCTAACTGTACTTTAGGCAGAAATAGATTGATAATAAATATTATATCACTACTTCAGCTTTATTAAATTTGTCAGGCTACGTAAGGGGAGTGAGGGAATATAATAAATTTGTTACAACTTGTAAATATTTATATTTTGCATTTATTGTTTTTATAAACGTGTTTAGAGTAGGTCTACTGTTTATAATTTCAAAAATGCCATAGTTTGTTTTATAGAAATCATGTTACATCTAACCATGGTAGTGAAGAAGATCCATGCTTCCATGTGTTTACTATGGTCTTGTTACAAATACCACTGTTAAAACTATAAAAAATAAATTATGAATAAACTAAAATGTTCAAAAAGGCAAATGTAAAATATTTTAACAATATCACTTTTATTATTAGTTTCTGTCTTCACATTTTCATTTTATAAGCCCCAGATATAGCCCTCTATCTGCTTGAATTCAAGGAACGCAAGGTTTGATCTCACATTCATGATGCATAAGCCTGCTGAATTATTTAACAAAACCTAAAAATTATGCAATGCATTGAAGTTGCATTGAGCAAATTAAGCAAATAACACAAATATTGAATGTTATGTTTTTCTTTTTTTTTTTTTTTTCTTTTTTTTGGTACAACAAAGTCTCTACTTTCAAATTATGTCACATAATTTGGGGGGTTCATCAAAAAAAAGTTTGAGAACCACTGACCTACAAGCTATTCCATCAACTTTCTCTGAATTTGTGTTCTGCATTCAACCAGCTGAAACATCAAACGACGACTCCCGGCCATAATGTGTTACCGGCATCTCTTCGATAGCATAATTTGACTCTTGTGTGTGATGTTTCAGCACTTGAGTAGTTAATTTTGTTTACCCATTTAATGGAGAACCTGGCTCAAATTACCACTCGTCTGGCATCTTTCTCTCACCTTTTTTCTGCATGTGTATTATTGATGTTCTTCACTGTAAATCTCATTAATTTAGTCCTCAAAACACGCTGTCCCACTGAGAAGGCCAGGGAGCATGTTTCTTTTTTTCCCCTGAAAATGTCAAAGGAAAGATCAGGCTAAAAGCCTCTTAGCAAACCAGGAAGAAAATAAATGACTTAATGTAAGAATTGAAGCCTGCCCTACTAAAAAGCCAAAGAAGCTGCATGCATAAAGACCCCCGATCTGAACACTCAGCCCCCCCCCCCCCACCACACACACACACACACACACACACACACACACACACACACACACACCTCTAATGTAGGCATGCCAGATAGCAGCACCATTTTGTGCCTCATCACTGGCAGAGTGCATGCTGATAGTGGGCTGTGAGTGAAGGCAAACAGACAGATCTGTACCAATGAATCCCTATGCCATCAGAGTTGAGAGGCCAAGTCTGTCAATGCAGGTCTGATTGGTCCTACTTTGTTCTCAAAAACACTGTGAAAAGATCTTTGTACCCTGTGTTTAAAACTTTTAATTCTCAAATTAAAAAAAGAAACTGTTCTATTAAGACCATTCAAAGCACAGTAAAGCATTCAAGCTGCTGAAAGAATTTCAGCATTTTTCAACAAAATGTTTGGTATGTAGAAAAAATGCCATTCAATTCCATACATTTTTTCACTAATTTCTTTCTATTTGGCCCTCTCAGAATTCCCAACACTTTGTAGTTTGCTGGTCTGTTTAAGTAATCTGTTAGCACATTTGTGCCCAGTCAAATTTCGAAGATGCCTGAAGAAACAAAGTAAACATACAGTGTATTCATCTTTTCTGTGGAAGCAGAGGCCTTTTTGTCTTAATCATGTCATTTTCAACAAAAGCAATTAACCCAGACTGTCTATTCCTTTTGTTTTAATGCTGAATAGACTTTAAAATGTGCTGAAAAGACATTCAGCACAGTAATGGTATTTCTGTGAAGAAACAATTACCCATAATGACATGGTTATAAACAAATCTTTCAGATGTCACAGCCCTCCTTTATTTTAACTACTGTTTCCTGTTGCTAATCCTTTTGTCCGCCTGTAATTAATCAGTTGTCGTGACAGTGAAAGAAAAAGCCCTCGGTGGGCGTTCAACTTCATCTTGCCATCAAAGAAAAGGAAATGAAAGACGAGTACAGAACAGTCGACTTTCAAAAATAGTATCCAAGTATATGAAATGATGTGCTGCTTGGATTGGAAAAAAAAATAATCCTTGCCCATTTTACACACCAGATATATGACACAATATCAGCTTCCCGGCCTTTGAATCTATGGTTTGATACTCAATGTAAATGTGTATATTATATTTACATTTCTTTTGTTATTGTAACTTTTAGTGTCACTTTGATCTTATTTTATATAATTAGCCGTTCTTACGTCATAGTATTCACATCAAGTTTCCTAAACGGATATTAATTTAAATATATCAATATGCATTTAGCCTTCGTACAAAAAGATTACTTTGCCCATTTTATTGCAAAGTGTGTTACATACTGTAACCGTACCTTGTTTGTACATCTGTGCATGGTGTTGAATGCACTATTAGTCAGTGAACTTCCGTTTAAAGTTTTATTGAATTATGAGTGAAAATATTCATTGAGATACAAGAAAGTTGCTAGGTTTAAAATATTTAGGCCCATTTTCCTCCAACTTCTAAGTGTTAAGGTAACTTAAATGTGCCATCCACCTCAACTCAAATAAATGAGATATGATAAACAGCATAAACTTGGCTTGTCGGAGGCTCGCTTTCGGACCTTTGTTATAGATCTGTTGCTAGGCAGCCAACGGGTGAAAATGCGCCTATCCCCGCAAACCACTCTAAAACTGTTGCAGTAACATTACGGCTGTTTCGATCTATTGTAACTGCACCACTTTGCCACCTCTCCTCAAGAGGCGTCGGGGTTAACCAGCTGTCACAGTTTAGCTGTCTCCTCTTCAGTCTGCATCCCACCAGGAAACGCGCACACAGATTACAGCTCTTTCCACCAACCCCACACACACACACACACACACACACACACACACACACACACACATACACATACTCGCACGCAGTTGTCTGATTACACACGGCCCAATCAGTGCATGCGTGTGGGGAGTCCTCCGTTGCAGTCTCTGCTTCTACCTGTGGGGTTAAAAGCATTCCTATTTGATGGGGGTGTCATCACTGTGGTCTTTGTTAGGACAGATGAACAGCCACAATTTTTGTTGCATGGTTGCGCACGTCTCTGTCTTTATCAGACTCTCCGTGGTCTTGCTTTTATATTTTTTGTATTTTTTAGCTGTCATTATGTTTTTGTTTTT
Organism: Myxocyprinus asiaticus; assembly: GCF_019703515.2. NCBI lineage: Eukaryota > Metazoa > Chordata > Actinopteri > Cypriniformes > Catostomidae > Myxocyprinus > Myxocyprinus asiaticus. The sequence goes on from NC_059360.1 coordinate 34,535,942, forward strand.
TTGCGGTAGCTTTAGAACTTTATGATGGCTTTCAAATTTTTATTTTTTTATTGTGCCATTTAGCCCTGTCATGTTATTCCAAACATTGTAACTTCAGACAGACTGACTCTGAAATGGCTCTTGAAAAGGACATTACCTTTTCATTTACAGAACATTACCTGACCTGTGTGTAAACATACAATGCAAACTTTGTAATTTAATATTTTTTAAATATTATGTCAAGTATTAATGTGTTTTCAAATGTTATCATTTAATTGAATAAATAAAAGAGTGTTCCGGATTCAGTACTAGTTATGCTCAATCAACAGTCTTTGTAGCTTTAATAATTACCACAAAGAATAATTTAGACTTGTGTAGACTATTTTTAGTATTAAAAAAAGCTAACATCACAGTTACAGTGAGGCACTTACAATAAGAGTGAATAGGGCCAGTCTAAATTGTTAAAATACATACTGTTTCAAAAGTATACCCACAATATGTAAACATTATACATGATTTTAGTGTGTTAAAATCGCTTACCGTGATTACAGGGTTTAGCGGCAATACAACATCATGACAATAAAGTTGTAATATTGGATAAAACTTTACACACACATAAGGTAAGTGATTTTATCACACTGAATTCATGTTTACATGTATCCACGATATTGCCACAAGAGTCCCATTGCGGGTGATGTGGGTGGAAATTCCAATTAAGCGCAACAATAATTGTTATAGCACAACACTGAAAATGGCAGAAACTTTGGCCTAACAACTAACAACTGCACTTTTGAGTCTGTAGCACATTGTGCTGTCAATGCCATAATTAGATTCCCTCTGTTAGCATTGAAGACCAAGAGAATACCATCAAGGTCCCCTGTGAGGTCTGATTCACTGTCTTTCATATGTCTGTCATATTGGTCATCCAACGTTTCTCTTTTATTTCCGAAATGCATTTTATTTTGTTCTGCTTTGAACTTGTTTATTAATCTTCTGCATTTCTGAATGGGCGTAAATCTGAATTTAGAATCTAGCTGCTATTACGTGTCTTTACAGAAACCATTATTATTTTCATAAAAATATTTCTCTTATTTTCACAGAAATGTGCTAATGTGTGTTTAATCAAAAGCACAACATGTACATTTTAGCCTATGCCATTCATGTTTTCGCATAAAGAAAGGTCTTTTACATTGTCCGTACTTGCGTAATAGCTTCATAATTTGTAGTTTTGGGGGGGGGGGCAGTTTGGCCTTTGCCAGTCATTCAGTTAATTCTTTCTGCCATAAAGCATTTGCTCACTTATATGCCTGAAGCAGTCTATTTATTATTACTACAAAAATTACAGGTGTCATATCTAACTATAGTCATTTCAGAGTCTCCGAATTTTGAAAACAAATTGTTAAATCATTGCAACAGGTCGAGTGATTTGATACTCTTGTCACCTTGTGCAGTAGCAACAAAATCCACTTCCAATAGCCTGTCATTTTTACTGTTATGATCCATTTTGTCCTCATAAACGCTTGAATGAAAATCTTTTTCTTGCAATGTCTCATTGAAAAAGTGGAAAAATAGTTTCAGAAATGTGTCCAGCCTTGCGTGAGTAAGTCTACACTTTAAAACATGCTTTGACTGTTGTTAAATATTCCAGCTCAAATGAGATTTAATTTCTCGTACTTATGGGGTTATGGATTGTCCTTGGATGGCAGTAAACTCTCCCCTTCAAGGGGTTTCTGTATTATTCCACTGCTTTTGGACTCTGGAGACTGGTCAGTCATTTTCAGTTACAGTTTACGGTAAGATATCCAATGTTTCTGACTTAATTATCAAATAAGCTAAATGCGAGCATTGCGGGAAATGAGTAGCGGGTGTCATGGCTCAGTTGTGTGTCTTGTTTGTCTGTTTAATGACAGTTGAATTTGTGTCCATCTGATCCCAAACATGGGGCAATTAGCACTCTTTTAAAGTATCTTATGGGAAACCACTGTGTGCATGCTCGCTAAAATAAAAAAAGAAACACGGAGAGGATGTATGTGAATGAGAGAAGCCTGGCACCTTTGCCTGCACTTTTGTATCGTTAATTCAGTTTAGCTGCGCAATGCAACTGGCCAGCCCAAAAAACGCCTGTCCCACAGTTTCCCCCCTCCCTGTTAGCGCTTCTCTTTCACAGCTGAAATGGAAATGTGTTGGAATGCTCCATGCCTCCTTTCACCACCACTTGAATGGGCCCTTTAGTATTTCACACCAAGGTGTCCTTCAGGGCGCAGGGTCAGGCTACCAAAACAGCTTCTACCGCCGGATTAGAACCAATTAACATCTCAGCACACAATAGGGCCTGGCAGCTCCACAGGCCTCGCGTTGACCCGCGCTGGTGTTGCATGCCTAGCCCTCGGACCGGCGCACTCAAACTCAAGTGTCCCAGGAGGGGTGGGGAAAGTTTTTCAAGCCTAATGGAAAATGTTGCTACTTCACGCCATGTGAATGTATAGCCATTTTTTAATCTTTATTTTACAAGGCCTCTTATGAAGCACTGAGTCCTCTGTGTGTTGAGTTGAAGTGGGCCGCCATCTTCATCACAGTGCTGGAAGGTGATTGGCTCACAGCTCGGGAGGGTTATTTCATCGCCCCATTTTTCTTTCTTTTTTTTTTTTTTAGTATTTCTTTTAGCTTCTTTATGATCAGACTTTTCTACGTCACAGAGCCTGGAGGTGATTGGCTCATGGTTCGGCAGGGTTATTTTATCGTCCCATTTTTTTTTTTCTCTGTTTTTTAGTATTTCATTTATCTTATTTATGATCAGATTTTTCTACTTTAAGTATTTTTGCGGTTTGCAGAACTCATTATTGTCATTAATTCCAGTGCATCTGGATACAATGGTACCAAAAATTTACCTTCGGCATTCGGTGTAAAAATTGCCATCAGGTCTTGCGTCCTGTTTTGGTTGAGCAGATTAGCACCTGCACACCTTCATTTAACATTCGTCTGGTGTTTTGCACAATATCGGAGCATGTCACGAGCATTGTTTGAGTAAAGATTTCAGCTCCTCGCTATTTTCCATTTAGCGTTGCGTTCGAGAGACTTTTAAGGGGTTGATGTACAATTATATGGCTGCAATTTTCCAGCCTCGTAATTATGATCACCTCTCAGTAAATAGAAATATGTATCTCTTTTGAAACATATGGGCAATTTGTAGGGTAAGTGTAGCTATTAAATCCATTTTATAAGCACCTCCCTGTGAAGCACATACTGCAATTTGTTTGGGCAGTGGCAAAAAGGACAGAGGCAAAAAGGACAGAGGCAAGGAAAACCCATAATATCTTGGAAAAATTATGGAATTTCGAGAAAACGAGCATTTTAGTGTGTATGCGCATTTGTAGAAAGCATCTGTTTTTGTGTGTTTTGAGAGAAGGGAATATTCAGTGTTGGGTTCTTTCACAGTAATAACTGCAATTATGAGACTAATCATTTATTTAGGGAAGACGTGTTGCACAGAGAATCACGATAATGGTAGTTATGGCTGAATTCTTTCACATTCGCATATAATACAAGCTTCGTGAATTTCTCTTTTTTTTTCTTTCTTTTTTTTTTTTAAGTCGAAAATATAATGAGAATATATATTTACAAGAGAAAATATAATGTTCTAAGATTTCCAGCCATTTTTCTTAGCTTTTTGAAAAATAAAATACAATATATAACAGGAAAATAAAGCACTTTTTTTTTCTTTTTTTTTTTTTTCTTTTTTTTGTTTTGTATGTTGCAAGGTGTTAACATTCAATAATATGAATTTTTGTTTGAATTCTGCCATATCAATGAAATTGATATGGTGTTATTTTACGTTCAACTTTGGTGGCCCACATTTGCAGGGCAGTAGCTATGACGCTGGTAGGTCTGGTTTAGTCCACTGGGCAGTATGAATTAATTACTGTTAGTTAATGGTATGCACATTTATCTCCATTCATTGGTAGAGCCACAGGGCAGCCGGTGAGGGGAAAGCGCAGCAGACCTCTGATGTTCAGCAACTGTGATACTTCTAAGCTCAATAATAGACTGTCACAAGACGTTTAAATCAGTTTTTTACACAATATTCATTCATTCATGAGAGCAGGGGGGCTTTACAAAACTTTTACAAATTTATTCCAGCACAGTTCTTCCTTTGTTCCTGAACTTTTTTTAAATGACAAAACAAACAAAAATAATAGATAGATAATATATCTAAAAAATATCTAAATAGAAGAAAAAAGGAATGGAATAATGTTATGCATTTTTTTTTTTTTTATATATATATATATATAACCCATCCTTTTCTTCACAGCCAGTCAGGAAAGTCATGATGTGCAGGTGTGTGTGTGGGAAATGGCAATAGTACATTGACAAACGATTGTGCAGTCTGAAGCCTAATTAGTGGCATAGTGTCTGCTCCCTGTGGGGCTGGGCGTTCATTCTCATTTCCTACTGCCTTTGAAATCAGACCACAGTCTGACGACGCACACAAAACCGACACACTGAGGCGTGATGGACAACCCAGAACAGACAAAGCTGACTCTTCTCCCTCTAGCAAGCACTGTTTCACTCGCTCTGTCTTTCTCTCTCTCTCTCACACACACACACACACACACACACACATATATATACTCACAGTGAAACAAAGTGAAAGGACACACACCAAATTGGCTCCCGTGACAGGATGGATAATGTTTTCCCTTCTAAAGTAAAAGGATAAAGTATGAGACCACATCCTCGGCTCCTAATGATGGCCCACCCTGAGCATGCACCTGCAGCCTTGTCCAAAAACATGTTTAATGTGTGTTTCTGTATAGTAGTTAAATGCTCATTAAAAAAGTTTTTTTGTGTTTAAAGTTGTATCTGGAACTGACACAAAAATTAAAAGGTTTTGTTTTACTTTGTCCAGAAACCTCATAGCCCTGAAGATTAGCAGCATTTTTATTTATTTTTTTTATTTTTTATATTTTGCTTTATTAAGAGTATAGAGTGGAGAGATTGGGCAGAGAGAGGGAGAAAGGTCAGACTTGAACCTGCATCACCCATATGTGCACTGTGACCCAATACCTCTGCACCACAGATCTAACAATTATTTATTTTATTATTTTATATCTTTCCATTCTTATATTTAGGGTGTCTGAGCATATGACTCATAACTTTAAAAAAAAATTAGCTGGATTACAGTCAGACTGTCCAAGCATGATTCACTAGTTACATGCTCTCCTGTCAAGATAAAAGAAGTGGTGTCCCAAAGGCACATCTGTGTCCCACTCAAATTTCTGCCATCTTTACAGAATAACCCATCTGCCTGGTCTGTTATCAGACTTTTTGGGCACCTGGACCTGGATCATAAATTACCATAGTCTGAGCAGAGTAATTGTCGCTCAAGGAACATAGACTGTTCCATCAGCAAAGTGAAGATGTCTTCTACCGTTGTGACATCTGCCGAAAGAGCGTCTCGAATGCGCCAACCATGTCCTCTAGCCGTGACATTTGGACATGGAAATTTATGAAAGCCATTTAGAATACTCCGGTAAAGGTCACTGTGTACAATTAGATGCACAGGTGTCAAGAGAAAGAGTCCTCATTTCCATGCGATTGTGGGCTTTTGTGGCAAATTTCATGCACTTTATTGGTCATGGCTAGTGCATGCAGTGTGAGTGTACGTGTGAGCGTGCACGCACTTATGCCTGTCAAAAAGACATGCAGCAACCTAGAATCAATAAGTGTTCCATATATCTGTTTACTAATAGCATGTTTAGTATTCAGAGCCATTTTAAAATGTTGAAGTAAAAACAGAAAATGTAATGTGTATAATTTACTAATAATGTATAAATGTAGATGAAGCTTCCATTGCTGGCAAAAATCCAGTACACCTTTTTGCTGTAAAAAGGTGTATTTTTTTTTTTTTTTTTTTTTACATGCTCTTGTCCTCCTCAGCCTACTCCACTGTGTCAGGTGTAAATGGACCGCTGGTCATCCTGGACCATGTCAAAGTAAGACTTTTTTTTTTTCTCTCTCTCTCTCTTTTTTTTTTTTTTTTTTTTCCACCACCAGAAAAGTGTTTCAAACTAAAGGGGGATGTGATTCTTTTTTTTTTTTTTTTTTTTTTTATAAACTGTATTAAAGCTTCTCATGTAACAGAAAAGCAAAGAAACATTTGTTTTGATGTATGTTTAGATTTTTTGTTGTTTTATTGTTAGCACTGTCCTGTTGACTCACCATTGGTCAAATACTTAGTCATGAGATTAAAACAGGAAATAGTTATTAATGTTAAACTTTGGGTTTATTTCTGGAGAAACAAATGGGCTTTTATCAAATGCAGCAATAAAATTAGTTGTATTCTTTACAGAAATACTTAAGTTAAAGGCATTTTTTTGATAAACTTTTAAACACTAGATTTTAGGTTGCATTTTGTAATTTCTGTTTAGTGGGGCCATATATTGTTTTCATTCTTTATCCTCATTTTATAGTTTCCACGTTATGCAGAGATTGTGCACCTAACTTTACCTGATGGGACCAAGAGGAGCGGTCAGGTGCTGGAAGTGATTGGCACCAAGGCTGTCGTTCAGGTAAGTGACATACAGTTTTTCATTCTAAAGTGAAAAACTGTATCAGAATTTGTTGTGTGAAAATTCAATAATGTCAAATTATTCTCAAATTTTGGAACACTGCCATAATACAAAAACTTTTATTTACTTATTAGGGCTTTTTCACACTGGAAATTGTTAACCCAGGGTCATCCTTAACCCTGGGTAAACTAAATCCTGGGTTATCTTGTTTCACACTGTTCATACTTAACCCTGGGTTAAAACCTAATCCTGGGTATTCATGTTCTGAGGTTTCACACTGTACATCCGTAAACCCCAGGTTAACGTTCATATTTGCGATGTCAATTACAATTATTGGATAAATGCATCTTGCGACGGACACGCAACCTGTCAATGGAGCTTCTCTACTGTGGAAATGTCGGAAAGCAAATCAGCTGTTTGTCTTTCATCTTCTGAAATATATCACGAAATACATGCAAAAGGAATACTGTCTCTTCATGATGTCTGCATGATGCCATTTGACATCACTGTTCGACATTTTACCAGTTTCCCTCAGACGGAGAACGTAAACAGTGCGTGAATATTAAATTAGGTAAGTACTGAGGCATTATATGATTGGTTGTTGCTTAACAGCTTTACGTAACATTCTAACACCATATCTTTTCACACGGTATACATTTGGCACAGCAATGCAGTGCTAACCCTGCTCCGGAGCAGGTTTCCATAACCCAGGGTTAAAAGCGGTGCTAACCCCCTTTCAAAATTGCAAGTGTAAAATGTTGATTTACCCGGGTTTAAAAGCTGGGTTTAAAAAGACAAAAACCCGGTGTTAGCCGTAGTATGAATAGCTCTATTGCATTGCAGATTAAAGGGATAGTTCACCCAAAATTTAAAATTCTCATCATTTACTCACTTTCATGCCATCCCAGATGTGTAAGACTTTCTTTTTTCTGCAGAACACAAACAAAGATTTTTAGAAGAATTTTTCAGCACTGTAGGTCCATACAATGCAAGTGAATGGTAACCAGACATTTCAAGCTCCAAAAATTACATAAAGGCAGCATAAAAGTAATCCATATGACTTCAGTGATTTAATATATGTCTTCTGAAGTGATGCAATCACTTTGGGTGAGAAACAGAATGTGAAAGTGCAAGTGGAGATTTATAGTAAAAAAGGCCTTAAATATTGATCTGTTTCTCACCCACACCTATTATATCGTTTTTGAAGACATACATTTAACAATTGGAGTCACACAAATTACTTTTATGCTGCCTTTATGTGATGTTTTGGCGCTTGAAAGGTCTAGTCACCATTCACTTGCATTGTATGGACCTACAGAACTGATATATTCTTCTAAAAATCTTTGTCTTCTGCAGAAAAAAGAAAGTCATAAATATCTGGGATGGCATGAGGGTGAGTATTGATGACTATCCCTTTAAAAGCGTATTGCAAAACCGCACTGCTGAAAATGTTTCCATTTTGTGTCCATCAGGTATTTGAAGGAACTTCAGGTATCGATGCAAAGAAGACAGCATGTGAGTTTACTGGCGACATCTTGCGCACACCCGTGTCTGAAGACATGCTTGGTAAGCATATAACAGATACATGTACACACAGAAATTATTTAATGATCTTAGAGCGTGTTATTCATATTCGATTGTTTGTTTTTTTTAGCTTTTTCTTCTGAATAACCAGTACGGATTACATTTTTATTTTAGGACGTGTCTTCAACGGATCAGGTAAACCAATTGACCGGGGTCCTACTGTTATGGCTGAGGACTACTTGGACATCATGGGTAAGAGACTATTTTATAAGATCTATTTTTATAAGTGTTATACAACATTTACACAACAAAAGTTATTTAACAATCCTCTTCTGGTGTAACCTGGAAAAAAGTGCCTTCTTCAAAGGCTCATTGGTGACAAAACCGATGTCATTAACTAGATGTTGGGTCGAATATATGGGATCAAACAGTTTTGATTTTTAGCAGTAAATCCATGCCAATTAGGCTACCATCAGCCATGTTAAATATGTTATTTCTCTCTATGCATTTGTGCAGCTTGCTCTCCGTTTGTTTGCAGTGTTGTTAAAAGGCCAGCATGTTAGAATATGTTAAAAATGCTTAAAATTCCAGCTTGATGGTGTTTGTATATTTTGAGGTAGAATGGGAATTTTTGTGTCCTTTTTAAGCCATTTACTGACCTCATGACTCTGATCTCGGCTAAACTTAAATGGCAAAGGTGATATTTTGAGCTAACAAACGTATAGAATGACAGTTCAGGGCAGCGTCTGAATGAGCTTAATGATAAGAGGGGGTGTAATAAAAGAATGCTCAGGCCTCAAGGTCTCATCACTCTAAACCATGTTTAGCTTGCGTATATGCTCTAACAAGAAAAAGTTTTTCTAAAATATAAAACATTAACGTTTGTCATGAGTGGGAAATGGATAATTTTGCCTTAAAAAAAAAAAAAAAAACATTATTTCTTTAGCCCTCTTTTTAAATTTTTTTTTTAGCATATATAATTTTAAACTTGCAAAGTATTAGATACATTTTCCTGCTCCGGTGAGACATCCTTTTACCTTTTGACCCCTTGTAGGTCAGCCCATCAACCCTCAGTGTCGTATCTACCCAGAGGAGATGATCCAGACTGGCATCTCTGCTATTGACGGCATGAACAGCATTGCTCGTGGACAGAAGATCCCCATCTTTAGTGCTGCTGGACTGCCGCATAACGAGGTATGTTCAACAGCACAGGTAGTTCATTACATGGCAGGTTTAAGAGCTTCACCTGTCAAGGTTTGCTCATGAAGACATTAGAGGTCGACTGATTTGAGTTTCGCTGATGCCGTTATATAGAGAAGCAGAATAGAATACAATTTAATGACAGCTTTACATTAGACATAAACTAAATTGCAGAAATTAAATGAACACTACTTTTACATGAAACTGCTTATCATACTCTGACAGATTTCATTAACATTGCTTTTACATTCAGCTAGCCAGATATTTAGCTGAGGTAACTTTCTTTGAAATACACTCCAATAATGTATCTGTCTTTATCCAGAGCCCAATTCAAGAACGCAAGAAACAATACAGACCATGCTGCTTGCCAGTCTGTTTTTAATTATACAAATTAAACCTTGAGGGATTTATTTAAATTCTCTTATTTGAGGTGTTTGTGGTCAAATTTGGCACCTTATTGTGCAGCTTTAAAGCAGCCGCTTGGCTTTTTGATGTATTATGTTTGTGACTGAGACAAGGCTGTGTGATTAACATTAATTTTAGAAGGATTTGTAACTGATTTCACCCTGTGGTGTTTCTGTGGAGAAAGTGAGGTGGGTAAGGGTTTGTTGCTTTACATTTTCCCTTTGTGTGAATGCAGGAGGAACTGGTATGATTTCAAGAGCTTGAGAGTAAGATAACACTTAGCACTGATCAATACATGCTGTACATGTTATAGGTCAGCTGGTTTGTTTGGTGCCAAGGTGAGTAGGATGTTTTTGTTGTATTCTATGATGATCCACATATGATTCTTGAACCGAAAACTGGTTTCTAAAACTTTCAAAGAACAGAGACAGAGGTTGCAGTCAGTTCCTTTATGACTAGTATAGTATTAGATGCCACATGGAGAGGTGTGTGTGTGTGTGTGTGTGTGTGTGTGTGCGCGCGCGCGCTGTTTTTTGAAACACTTGACTGAAATGTTTCTCATGATCTTAAAAATCTTTTGATCTGAAGGTGTATGCTTAAATGTTTGAAATTAGTTTTGTAGACAAAAATATATTTGTGCCACCATATTAATTTATTTAAATATAAATCTAAAATGTAATTAAAAAAAAAAAAAGTTTTTGAAATTGATGACTTGGACCAAATAATAAAGAAAAGCAGCCAATAAGTGCCCAACATAGATGGGAACTCCTTCAATACTGTTTAAAAAGCATCCCAGGGTGATACCTCAAGAAGCTGGTTGAGAAAATGTCAAGAGTACATTTCTGCAAATTCTAGGCAAAGGGTGACTACTTTGAAGATGCTAAAATATAACACAGTTTTGATTTATTTTGGATTTTGTTTAGTCACAACATAATTCCCATAGTTCCATTTATGTTATTCCATAGTTTTGATGACTTTACTATTATTCTAAAAAAAAAAGGATAATAAAGACTGAGTAGGTGTTTCAAAACGTTTGACCGGTTGCGTGCGTGCGTGCAGATATATAGATATATATAAATTGGATAATAGCCTTCACATACCATACAATGTACGGAGGGAGAGAAATACAATGCCTTTTGTTAATGGTTACAAGGATCTTCTATGAAAACAACAACACATGGTTTCTTGTCATGAACAGCTTACTTGGATTTTATGCTTTTCTGTTCACGGACGGATGGACGGAATACCAGATTGATGGATGGATAGACAGATGATTACACACTTTACCCTTAAACATACTGCTGAGCCTTGTTTGGTTATGTCCACCAGCTATGACTGTATATGACTCAGAATTCGCTAAACTTCCCTGCATTCAGACTGGAAAATTAATGCAATAACCCACAACATGAGCTGTTAAATAGATAAGACTGTCTTGTATTGTTGTAAGAGATGGAAGCTCAATATTGCTAGAAAAGATCATTTGCTAGTCCCTAGAGTCCAGTTTAGTGTTTACTGTAAAGTAGTTCATAGTAATATAATGTCATTTCTAAATCTCGATGCAATTGTTTTACTTATAAATTTTTGTACCGTCTTGGAAAACCAGGATATTATTTAAAATTAACCCTCCTATTGCATTCGGGTCATTTTTGACCCGGGAGAGGTAGATAATAATTTTGAAATGCCACATCGTTTTTAGTACGGGAATCAAACTTTGAGCTTTGTCAAGACTATCAAAATACACATAATAATGTTTTTTGTTTTTTTTTCACTATTTTCATAAAATTGTTTGAGATGTAACCATTTAAAAAAAAATTAACATCTTTTGCATTCGCGGGTCAATTGTAACCCTGGTATCAATGTGCACATGATATTATGTAGATATTTTTATACATCTATGAATAATATTTGTGCGTTGCCACGGAGACATAGCGCGTGTGGAGGCTTCACGCCATCCACCGCAGCAACCACACTCAACTCACCACTCGCCCCACCGAGAACGAACCACATTATAGCGACCACGAGGAGTTTACCCCATGTGACTCTACCCTCCTTAGCAACCAGGCCAATTTGGTTGCTTGGGAGACCTGGCTGGAGTCACTCAGCACGCCCTGGGATTCGAACTAGCAAGCTAGCGAACTCCAGGGGTGGTAGACAGTGTATTTCACCACTGAGCTACCCAGGCCCCAATATTTGTACTTCTAAACACTTCACTTACATTTATCCTCGTTCCCATACTCGCACACTTTATCTCTTACTTGGACTGCATCTTGTTTACAAACATGCACACACACATACAGTCACACACAGACAAGTACACGTTCCTGTACAAAACAGACATGACAGATGTAACAAACATAACAAATAAACTAAATCAAAGATACTACTGTCTAAAGGGGGTGTGGCGAGAGCAAAAGTTCATGCACAAATTAGTCTATGTAGGGTTTGAAAGAGGAAATGTCATCTGATGCCGAACCAGCTTGCAGCATACTAACTCGTGCTTTCCTTCCGGAGCCCTGGCTTCAAAATTTACATTTTTAATATTTTCCATATTAGCGTATGGAGCAAATAAATGCTTTTTTCCTATTTTCTGTTTGCTGTATTATAGAGCACTGCAGACCAATTGAATAAATGATGCAGCTAAAATTGTGTGGGTGTGTTGGTATGGATGTCAGAGTGTGTTTTGTGTGTGTAAAAAAACAACATTGGCATTATGTAAACAAACTGGCATTTAAAAGGTTATAATCCTGAAAATGAATGAATATTTGGTAGTTATGATCAGGACTGATGTTGGTTTAAAAAAATTAACTTCTTGAAAGTGGAAAATAATATTAATATATAATATTATTATGGCAGTTTTTTGACGTGGACATTTTTGTCCTCTAAGGACCTCTGAATTAGAAAACTTTAAGGGTTAATGTTGTATACTTGAGTTGTACAGTTGTTTTGAAGTTAAGTTGAAAAAGAATACGTTAGGTTCATAACTTTTGATCAAGTTGTATTGAGCAGTTTTGAATAATAGGAAATTCAAATTACTAGTAATTCTCACATTAGATGTTAATATTAATTGTATATTATGTTGTTTAGATAAAATTTCACAGAAATGTTGATAGAAAAGGTGTCTTCATGTATCACACTGGTTTTGCTTTAATGTATATTTTGAAACATCAAAGAATTTCTACATTTTATTATTTCTAAACAAATGGCATATTAATATATATTTATATTTGTCAGTTAGCATGCCAAAAATATCAGTCTTGTTACATGTATGAACAGATAAGAATCTATTAATGACTTACAATATAGTTTATATGAAAACCATTGGGTTATGAAAGATTTATAAGCTTAAATTCCACCGAGTCAAAATTGACCCGCGAATGCAAAAGGTGTATACAGATTCTAAATGCAATAGGAGTGTTAAACAATTGCTTTACCCAACTTCAGTCCTCAAACATTCAAACATATCAAAAGCACCTCAAATGTATGTGCAATTGATATAAGAATCACGTCACCTCAATTTTAAACTCTCTGGCACAATATGAATATTTCTGTTATTATAAAAACAATTGACTTATGTTTACTTTGTGTGTGTGTGTATGTATTTTCATTTTGAGTCATATCTTTTATTATACTGTTGTGACGAGGAGGAGGGCGTTGCCGGGCCGTGAGGCTACACGGCCGGCGCTGAATCAGCTGATCAGCGGGAGAGCGAGATAAAGGGGAGCCGGAGATGCCAGTTCGAGAGAGAGAGAGAGACTGAACTGTTACAGTGATGCCGAAACCCCTGGCGGATGGCAGCGGCAAGGACTCCGCAACAGCGCATCACTCCTCCCTCCCGTGTTTCGGCACCACTGTAACAGTTCAATGATGGGCAAGGAGGAGGCAGGAACTGGCTGAACAGTCAACATAAAGGTTTAATGATATATATGAACTTAAAACAACATAAAACATAAACGAACAGACACACATGCTGCACGGCCGTGTGCGTCTCTCTCGAACTGACGTCTCCGGCTCCCCTTTATCTCGCTCTCCCGCTAATCAGCTGATTCAGCACCGGCCATGCAGCCTCACGGCCCGGCCACGCCCTCCTCCTCGTCACAGCTGTCTTAACCCCTAAAATTTGCCCTTTCCAATTCTTTTGCTACTTTAACATTTTCTTAGTGAATGTTGTGTCCTTGCAGTTATTAACAGATGGTAGGTAAACACAAAGGAATGAGAATGGCACCAAAATGTACATCAAATGTCTAAAATATCTCAAATGTTTTATTTAAATGGAATATAATTCAAATTTAAAGATATTTATTTTAACAATATTTTATCTTAGACCCAGTAGCAAAAATCATTTCATTGCATAATTTGTTTTTGCCAAATAACCTAACCTTAATTCTCAGAAGATGTCTCTTTATTATAATGATTTTGGAATTTCTACTTTGGTTACAAAGATACAGAAACATTGTGAAAGATTAATGTTTGAAAAACTGCTCTGTAAGAAGAACATAAAAGGACAGTTTTGAGGTTCTATATTTCCAGTGGCTCTTGGTGACTAAATTATTCAGTCTATTGGACAATTATTAGCTTGTGTAAATGGTAGCACTGACTAGATCACTCAAGCCTGATATTTTAACACTTGAGAGAGCTGCCCTCTCCAAACTATCAACCAGCAAGTTCCAATTAACACTGTTAAGCACACACATAAGCAAACAATAATACTAAAACCACAACACACTCTTGTGATGTTTAGTGTGTCCAGGTCTAAAGGAAGGAAGGCATGCATGATGGCATTGGAGAAGGAAGAATATTCTGTCCTGCCAACAAGATGAACAGTTAATGAGTAGAAAAAGTTTATTGTTTTTAGTATAGAAGCAGTTAAGAGAATAAAGCTATAGTGATTGTCATTTATGAAAATATATGATCAAAAGCCAAGGTTGAATAGTGTGAACTTCCAACAACCGAAGTGTAAAGTGGGTTTCAGTGTCACGCTAATGAAGGCACTGTGCTCTTGCCGTTTGAGTGATATAAAAAGTTTCTCGTTTCATTAAACAGGAGTCGTGGGGTCACAGCCGGCTTTATCCCCTCAGAGAAACAGGTGTTCAGGGTCAGAGTTCAGGCAGGGGTCAGGCCGGATTAGACGTCGAGGACCATTACATTAAGTGATAAGCGTGAAATTCCTCATGCTTATAGTCGTAATCTCTTTGTTGCAACCACACACAAAAATACACACACACACACATATGCAGTATATTCTGTAAACAGGCTTCTCAAAAAAATGTGGTGTTCATTTGAATCATATAGTTTGTTATATTCAAAATGTTTTACATGTATTAAACAGAATATAGTATCAAACATTGTGTTTTTTTTTTTCTTATCAAACTAATTCTGTGTAGGAATTTAAATAAAATTTTTATTTCAACATTTTCTGAAATATGTGAATATCTACAATAATAGCCCAAAATAGATTCTTCAGAGCTGTCACACAAACGTGAATGTTTATCCTGTACCTAAAGGTTTTAACTACTTATTAGTTCCAAGTCATGGAAAACACAAATGCCAGGGAAATATGAAATTGTTATTTCCGGCCTAAAAAAGTCCTGGAAACGAATACTGGAATGTACAGTGCATCCGGAAAGTATTCACAGCACTTCACTTTTTCCACATTTTGTTATGTTACAGCCTTATTCCAAAATGGATTAAATTCATTATTTTCCTCAAAATTCTACAAACAATACCCCATAATGACAACGTGAAAGAAGTTTGTTTGAAATCTTTGCAAATTTATTAAAAATAAAAAACAAAAAAAATCACATGTACATAAGTATTCACAGCCTTTGCTCAATACTTTGTTGAAGCACCTTTGGCACCAATTACAGCCTCAAGTCTTTTTGAGTATAATGCTACAAGCTTGGCACATCTATTTTTGGGCAGTTTCTCCCATTCTTCTTTGCAGGACCTATCAAGCTCCATCAGGTTGGATGGGGAGCGTCGGTGCACAGCCATTTTCAGATCTCTCCAGAGATGTTTAATCGGGTTCAAGTCTGGGATCTGGCTGGGCCACTCAAGGACATTCACAGAGTTGTCCCGGAGCCACTCCTTTGTTATCTTGGCTGTGTGCTTAGGGTCGTTGTCCTGTTGGAAGATGAACCTTTACCCCAGTCTGAGGTCCAGAGCGCTCTGGAGCAGGTTTTCATCAAGGATGTCTCTGTACATTGCTGCATTCATCTTTCCCTCGATCCTGACTAGTCTCCCAGTTCCTGCCGCTGAAAAACATCCCCACAGCATGATGCTGCCACCACCATGCTTCACTGTAGGGATGGTATTGGCCAGATGCCTGGTTTCCTCCAGACATGATGCTTGCCATTCAGGCCAAAGAGTTCAATCTTTGTTTCTCATGGTCTGAGAGTCCTTCAGGTGCCTTTTGGCAAACTCCAGGCGGGCTGTCATGTGCCTTTTACTGAGGAGTGGCTTCCGTCTGGCCACTCTACCATACAGGCCTGATTGGTGGAGTGCTGCAGAGATGGTTGTTCTTCTGGAAGGTTCTCCTCTCTCCACAGAGAAATGCTGATGTTCTGTCAGAGTGACCATCGGGTTCTTGGTCACCTCCCTGACTTAGGCCCTTCTCCCCCGATCGCACTGTTTGGCCGGGCAGCCAGCTCTAGGAAGAGTCCTGGTGGTTCCAAACTTCTTCCATTCACGGATATTGGAGGCCACTGTGCTCATTGGGACCTTCAATGCTGCAGAAATTTTTCTGTACCCTTCCCCAGATCTGTGCCTCGATACAATCCTGTCTCGGAGGTCTACAGACAGTTCCTTGGATTTCATGGCTTGGTTTGTGCTCTGACATGCACTGCTAACTGTGGGACCTTATATAGACAGGTGTGTGCCTTTCCAAATCATGTCCAATAAACTGAATTTACCACAGGTGGACTCCAATCAAGTTGTAGAAACATCTCAAGGATGATCAGTGGAAACAGGATGCACCTGAGCTCAATTTTGAGTGTCATGGCAAAGGCTGTGAATACTTATGTACATGTGGTTTTTTTGTTTTTTATTTTTAATAAATTTGCAAAGATTTCAAACAAACTTCTTTCACGTTGTCATTATGGGGTATTATTTGTAGAATTTTGAGGAAAATAATGAATTAATCCATTTTGGAATAAGGCTGTAACATAACAAAATGTGGAAAAAGTGAAGCGCTGTGAATACTTTCCGGATGCACTGTAGTTAAAGCAGTATTCTGAGTTCAATACCAGTAAAGCTTAATCAACAGCATTTGTGGCATAATGTTGTTGTTCTTCTTGACTGTTTTTTCGACTGGTAGATTGCTGCTCAGATCTGTCGTCAGGCTGGTTTGGTGCAGAAATCAAAAGACGTGATGGACTACAGTGCAGAGAACTTTGCCATCGTCTTTGCTGCTATGGGGGTGAGTGCTTGTCTGTCTGTTTTTTTTTATTATTTGTATCCATTTGTATGTATCCAAGTATGTGTTTCTTTTCTTTTTTCTTCTCTATTAACAGTGGTCAAGTGTGTGGTTTAGTTAAGGTTCCTCTTCTAACATGCTTAATTAAAATTACATAAAATCCTGTTTTACATGTAGGTCTGTATAAATAAAGACCATTTCCTATACTAGTGCTTGGATGTTAGCCTACTGCTTGCATGAATTGTAGGATGCTTGTGTAAAGTGATACTCTGAGTGGACAGAATGTGAAATTGTGTACTTTTTTGAGTGAGTTAATGAATGCTGGTCCTCATAGGTGGTTTAATCCTGCTCTTCAACACCACCTTAACCTTCTGCCCCCACATGTCTGCTTACTCTCCAAACCTTTGTTATTGTCACCTGAGTGGCTGCAGTCTGTCCTCTCAGACAGGTATTACCTGTGTCAGGTTCACCTGTGTATTCAAGTATGGAGGGCTTCCATTAACCTGTGTTTGAAATGCCAGTGACCCAACCTTGTGTCCTCTGGCCGCTTGGACCTGGTTGGGACTAATGGCTAATGCATTCGCTATTGACTACCTGTAACTCTATATCTTGATTTCATAGGCAGGGTGGTCAAAATGTTAAACCTATTATATAGAAAAGAGGATGTTCCTCTTGCAGGAAGTGTACTTCAAGAGGTCATTTTGAACTGAATAATGAACAAACAATACCTGAAATTATTTACAATTTTGGTCATTGTGCTACACCGACATTAGAGTGGGGTCTTAATCTTGGTTTGTTCACTGCTTAAGTTTATTTGTTTGTTTAAATCCCAGGTCAACATGGAGACTGCCCGTTTCTTTAAGTCGGACTTTGAGGAAAATGGATCTATGGACAATGTGTGCTTATTCTTGAACCTGGCCAACGATCCTACGTGAGAACTCATTTTAAATGATCTTAATTATCTTCCTGGCAACAAAACACCTGATTTGTTGTTGTTAAAGTGTCATAAACCCCCCTATTTCAGCATCATTTGTTCACACCTAAGACTTGCATAAAAGAAGAAATAAAAATACAAAGTGTATTTTTAAACTTCTTAAAACAAACATAGTTGGCAAGCTACAGAGAACTGTTGAGGAGAGAGAGAATGAAACGGGCGAGCACTTTAACATTGAGCTCAAACGCATCTATCACGGCTCTGATATGCGAACCGTTTAAATGAGACTGTTGCACGCCCGTCTATTATTGTAGAAACACAATGCCACGTAATAACGAAACGAACTGTGATTGGTCGTTTACATGTCTGAGACGCTCCTTCACATGCAAGCAGGTGATTCTTGGCGCTCTCACAGCCTTAAGAAACAAATCGTCAAAACGGGAGCATTTTACATCCGATACAATAATTCAAAAATTCTGAATATCGGCCGATTTATCGGCCTCGCCAATATATCGGTCGACCACTAATCACGATATTCGTTAAGACAGTTCTTTTTGTATTCCACATTAGAAAGAAAGTGATGTGGATTTGGAATTACATGAGGGTGAGTTAATTATGACAGAATTTTTGTTTTTGGATTATTCCTTAGAGTTTAAGCAGTTTTTAATTTATGAGAAAAATAAGGTCTTTGGTTAACATTACTTGAAGAGACTTTTCCTGTTTTGTTCTACAACATAAATTTACAACAGTACTTCAGCGGTACTGTAAGTACTAAAACGGTTGTCCCATTCATTTTTGCACACGTCATGCGCCCTTGTTGGTATAGTCTTTCAAGTAATGTTACCCACAGACCTTATTTTACTCATAAATTGAAATCAAAAACCTCTTTTCTAAAAACTCATTAAAATTCAAATAATCAAACAGCAGATTTTCCTTGCAAGTTGGCCTTTAAATTTACATCATGACTGACCATCTCTATTGTTTTTATACAGTGTATTTTGTCATTTTATTAAATCATGCATTGTCTTGTGCTACCTTATGTATTTTCTGAATTTCTCTATGTAGCATTGAACGCATCATCACCCCACGTTTGGCATTGACCACGGCGGAGTATCTGGCCTATCAGTGTGAGAAACATGTGCTGGTCATCCTCACGGACATGAGCTCTTATGCAGAAGCTCTGAGAGAGGTGAGGAGGATTTGATGTCTATGAATTATTTCCCATAACAATTGTTGTCCTAGTATGATAAAATGTCCATTTGGAGACCATAAAACAATTGGTTTGTGAGAGCAATCGCAGTGGGTTTTATTGGCAGATGGTCAAGATATCAGGCCTCAGTTAATGTTACTTTCTCGGTTTGACCAATATTTTCTTAAGTTTGTACGCTTTTTGAAAAATCTTGCAATGGTGAATTCAGCCATTTCAACCATGTTGGTCGAAGGTCTCCTTTAGAAAGACATAATGCACTTGTACTTGCACCCTCATATAAACCATTCCCATTGACAATGTATTGCTTTGGAAAGCATTTAATGGAAATGTAGTTTTTTTCTATTAGATGCAAAGCTACAACACCATTCTCTGCTTTGTAGGGATTTTTCCAGTGCCCTGTTTCTTATTGTATCAAGTTGTTTGGTATTTGAAATTTCAGAACTGCTTAAACATAATTGACCTTGTGATGTAAAAAATAAAGTCTCTCTCTCCCTGATCCCTTATCGTTTTATGATTTACTAACAATTGTAAGATGCACTTCTTTTGCTAGACGCACAAAAAGCACATTTATATCGAGTCATCTTGGTGTATCCTATATAACAACCTTTTTTATTGTCTCTAGCTCTGATTACCAATAAAAGTAGTTGTGTGTGCACAGAGCTACTTGATATCATATTTCAACTGTATGCCAGCGATCAAACAGACAACAGTGTGAACAGCTATGAAAGAGCACAGTCTCCCGTAACAAAAGCATAGTAACCTGCTCTTGACATTTGGAACTGTGTTGGAGCAAAGAACAGTGTCACGGTTAGTATTGTGTTTCCTGTGTAATTTATGTTGAAGAGCCACTGTGTCCAATCATAATGAATGGATTTCAGTACCATCTGCAAAGTGTAAGAAGCATTTAAACTTGTTGTTTAAAGAAAAAAACCCACATAGCCCACTCGACTTTGTGCATAAACCAAGAATATGGCTGTATTTGAAATGGAATGCTAGCATACTGCATACTTTGTACTGCATACATTTAAAAAAATATATATAGTATGTTAAAACGTACACAGTGTGCAACACTAAACATTTCAAGTTTTAGCATGGTACATTAATGTTGTCACATGACCTGCTGCATTTTTTTATTTAGAGTGGCATCTTATTTTCACCTGTGAAATATCTTCCCTTTTGGAAGTCCAATCAAATTGGTCCTGAAAGAGATGACAAAAAATGTATACCACTTTGTCACACTGAAAATGGAAGGTCAAGTTAAATGTATTGCAATATGTGCACACAGTATTGATGCAGTGTGCTCTGGTTGTATACTGCACATTTTGGCATATCTAGTAGGGTATTTTATGCATACAGAAAATTTGCATTCTGTGCACAGTACACATACTGCAAAAATTGTACGAGTAGTATGGAAAAACACAATCCTGAACATACCCTACGACACGAACCAAACCAGTGGTACAAGAAACAAGCAGAAGACAAGCACAAAGTAGCATTTGTGCAGCAATCATAACATAAGTTCTGAAAGAGAAAGAGTGGAAAAGCTGCATTCCGTGATGTTCCTCAGCCTCACAGAGATGCCTTAAGTTAATTATTCTCAGATGCTCAGTATGAGAGAGAGGCTTTTTTTTTTTTTTTTTTTGGCTTCCCTTTTCTGGCACCATCTCCTTTTTTTCCTCCCTCATACCACTGATAATCGTTTTTGTGCAATGGAACATGTTTTGATGTCTAAATGTGTCAAACGCATAATACTCATTCTAAATAGTTTGCGTGCATGTGAAAGGACCGTTGCCTACTGCCTTTGTGAAGCTGTAACCTTGGGATACATTCAGTCCTATCAGAGCTGCCTGCTTTTGCTTCTTTCGTAGTCAGACGCTTCCAAAAAGCGCCAGGAGCATTAATATTTAACTTCCTTTCCTATTCAACCTGGGAAAGGTTAGGCTAAGAACAGAATTGGTGGTTTAGGAGTATTTGAAACTCTTTAACCTTGGTAGAAGATCTGAGTGTATTTTCTACTTAATAAAGTGTATCAGTGTGTGGATGTAGCAAGTAAAGGGGAGATTAATGGTAATGATTTCCATTGATCATTTGGTACAGAGGTAATACAGATGTCACTGCCCTAATTCGTCCTTGTCTTACACCATTGGTTGAGTAATTGCTGCCATGTCAATAATTCATGCTTAAATAACAGAGCAATGTTTTGAAAGCACTGTTGGGCTACAGTGTTTACACTTTGAGGGTATCAACCTTCCAATGACTCACTCATAGTTGTCTGTGCACACTAAAACCAAAATAAGGCATAGTATTTTAATATGTTGTATTATATTCGTTTTTTTAATATACTTCACCTGTAACTGTCACCTTTAGGCTTCGACAGACCTCAGCTGATGGGTTATGTTTTTACCAATCAAATGGATTACTTTTTTTTTTTTTTAACCTTCAAGGAATGTATTTGAAGACAAAATCTCTAAGTTCAGACTGTTCTTAAGTTGGAATTTATGCAAATGTCAGTAACACTTTATTTTATAGTGTCTGTGTTACACATTTTACTGTTATTAATTACTGTAGTATTAACAATATGCAAATACACAGTAATTACATGTATTTCATTAGTATTACGCAGTAAATGTAAATACACGGTAACATTAACACTAAAATAAAGTGTGACCCAAGTGTCTCCTGTGATGCATACATTGCACAACTTCCCAAGTCATGATGTGAAACACCTTTTTGTCCTGGTGTGTGTGTTGTATAGGTGTCTGCTGCCCGTGAAGAGGTGCCAGGTCGTCGTGGTTTCCCAGGTTACATGTACACTGATCTTGCTACAATCTACGAGCGTGCTGGTAGAGTGGAAGGCAGAAATGGATCAATCACTCAGATCCCCATTTTGACCATGCCTAATGATGGTGGGCACACACACATTCACACTTCAGTCACACATAAGGCAATTCTTACAAAACCGGTTTAGAAAATACCAAGGTCGTATTTAAGCCCAAATCGATACAGAAACAAATGAAATTATATATTTTCATAAAGGAAATGATGCCTACATTTGAGACCATTAAAGGAATATTTCGGGTTCAATTCAAGTTAGGCCTCATTCACTTCTATTGTAAGTGCCTCACTGTAACCGAGTTTTGCTTCTTTTTTTTTCTTTTCTTTTTTTTAATAAAGAAAAAGAGGAACGAGTCGAAATTATTTTTGTGGTAATCAACATTATGCCACAAATTCTGTTGATTGAGTTTAACTTGTATTGAACCCGGAATATTGTTTAAAGATTTTTTTCGTTTCTGGCATTATTTACCACCCAATTCTCATTACCGTAACTCATCCAGACTTTTACCATCCCAGTGTTTTCATGATGATTCTCATTACCATAACAGTCATTTTTTTACGGTGTTACTGGAGTACTACTATGTATAAATACTTTACAACTTTATATATATAATTTTTTTTGTAATGACTATCATAATGACCATCACACCCATTCTCACTACTCACACACTTTATACTTGGATAGAATTATCTATAAGATTTCTTTCATCACTTTTCATCTATTATACAGGTAAGAAAGATCCAGAATCAGGCTGATTGTGGACAGTAGAGAAAATGTTCACATCTTTATTTTGTGTTCTGGTCGGACACAGCCACTGTGCCCAGTAACTAGTACTCTTGATGGCTTTGGTTACTATAGAAACATCCTTGTGAAGGACCTGTGTGTGTTTCTGAATAGGTCTTTCCCATTATAGCAGCACCGGGAAACCACCATCTCTTTTTCTTTCTGTCTTTTTCTCACTGTTGGACCTTCTATCTCGATAACTCTGTCTCTTCACTGCCCAACACACAAAATTGCTATACTGGTTATTGTCATCAAAGACAGCAACTGACATGTTTTTTGTAAAACCTTTTTTTTTGCCAATATAGTAAATAAATTGGCAAAAAAAAAAAAAAAAAAAAATTAATTCATTGGACACAGTTTTAATAGGCATACAAAAATAAAATAAAAATGCTAAAATATTTTTATTTCATATCAATACAGATATCACCCACCCAATTCCTGATCTGACAGGGTACATCACAGAGGGACAGGTTTATGTAGACAGGCAACTACATAACCGACAGGTGAGAAGTTTCAAGAGTCATAATAGACAAGTAAAAAGCGAGGGTATTAAATCCTCTGCAAAGACACTAACATATGGATTTTAAGGAATTAAGTTTATAAAGTTTAAGTTAATACAGTGCTCAACTGAACTCTCTTTTTTTTTTTTTTTTTTTTTTTTTCCTAAAGATTTATCCTCCCATCAATGTACTGCCATCTCTCTCTCGTTTGATGAAATCTGCTATTGGAGAGGGAATGACTCGCAAGGATCATGCTGATGTCTCTAACCAACTGGTAAACATGTTGTGCTATTCTTATTGTTTACTTTCAGATAAAAGAGTATGTTGGCTAATGATGATGATGTTTACCGTTTGTCTCTATGTTCCTCTCTCTCTCTCTTTCACAGTATGCATGTTATGCCATTGGTAAAGATGTTCAGGCCATGAAAGCTGTGGTGGGTGAGGAAGCTTTGACCCCTGATGATCTGTTGTACCTGGAGTTCCTACAAAAGTTTGAGAAGAACTTCATTGCTCAAGGTACGAGCTCTTGCTCTTTCTGCTCTTGTCTTAGGCTTGTTTGCTCTAGTCTGAAATTGGCATAGGATTCTAAACCTGTAGTTTAACTTTAAAGGGATACGTCACCCAAAAATGAAAATTCTCTCATCAGTTACTCATCCTCATGCCATCCCAGATGTGGATGACTTTCTTCTGCTGAACACAAACAAAGATTTTTAGAAGAATATCTCAGCTCTGTAGGTCCACACAATGCAAGGGAATGGTGACCAAAACTTTCAAGCTCAAAAAAGCACATAATGGCAGCATAAAAATAATCCATATTACTCCAGTGGTTAAATCCATATCTTCAGAAGCAATGTAAAAAGTGTGGATGAGAAACAGATAAATATTTAAGTCTTTAAGTTTTTTAACTATGAATCTCCACTTTCACATTCTGAAAGTGAAAGTGAAAATGGAGATATATAGCAAAACAAGTATTGTAATATTGATCTGTTTCTCACCCAAAGTGATTGCAGTGCTTCAGAAGACATTAATTTAACCACTGGAGTCATATGGATTACTTTAATGCTGACTTTGTGATTTTTGGAGCTTGAAAGGTCTGGTCACCATTCACCTGAATTGTGTGGACCTACAGAGCTGAGATCCTAAAAATCTTTGTTTGTGTTCAGCAGAAGAAAGAAAGTCACACATCTGGGATGGCAAGAAAGTGAGTAAATATTTAGAGAATTTTCATTTTTGGATGAACTTTAAAGACAATTAAAATCTTTAAGGAACTTATTGAGGCTTTCCCGCTGTGCTCCAGTTAGGAAACCTACAAACAGGCAATCATTTCAAAAACTTCCTCTGCTTAAAAGCATAGTAAACTAGATACATTTTATTTAATTTTCCTCTAGCCAAGCTATGCCACCAACCTCAGCAAATTCCAGAATTAGGCTGCTGACAGTGTGTGTGCATGTACTATTATGCTGTATTCTGTTTTAATACTCTGTATCGGAAGCCACTTGGCAGTATTTCTGTCCGCCACTGCTCTTGCTCTGCCGCAAAGCACTTTCACCCCAGTGAATGTTCTTCTGAATGCTGCTGCTCTTCAGTGAGGCACAAGGTGCAAGGCCCTCCGTCTCCAACAAACCCTCCACTTCTCTTTCAAAAAAACACATGTACATCTTTCACATTGATCACAGCCTTATTTTGGGGAAGAAATCTCTCCACTGCCTTTGTGTGCTCACACAATCACTGTCATTACCATCATTGGTAGAAAAGGACATTGTCTACATTCCACCAACACATTTTGGACTCAAATAATCTGTTATTGCTTCTATTTACAGAGAACAAAACATGCATTCACTCAACATTTTTTATACAACAATACAATGTTTTCTTCTTGTAAAGCAATTTTCTGTTGTTTAACTAAAACATGACATGAATTACGTTGAGTCAGTTTGTGGTTTTGATATGGTATTTTGTTTTTTTATGCAAAATACAGGGCTATAGAAAAGATATATTTTGAAAGCAGTGCATTCCATTGCATTCAGTATATTCTGTTTATTTTCTGCAGAAGCTAACTTTTTCACCCAAGTCTTTCTTTTATCTCTGTATTTGTGTTTTCTATGCTTGCACGCCTTTTGAATAAACAAATTTTCTGAACGTTTTTATTTTATTTTTTTTTATTTATTTTTTTAAGTCATTGGACTTTTCTGAAGTGTGTGTGTATCAATTTCTCTAGGTCCCTATGACAACAGAACTGTGTTCGAGACACTAGACATTGGTTGGCAGCTGCTCCGTATCTTCCCCAAAGAAATGCTGAAGAGAATTCCTCAGAGCACGCTGTCCGAGTTCTACCCGAGAGAGTCCGCTGCCCGCCACGGCACCTCTTAAGACCTAAACACCTTCAGGAGGCTTAGGCCAAAGGTCACATGACCTGTGCGCCCCCAAAATCTCATCTCAGACCCCTGTGTCCACCTTTACTATGATACCGAATACAATGATGTTAAGATTATTGGGGGTTAACTCTGGGTTATGACATAAATCATACATGCATATAATGGTTCTGTAAACATATAATGTTGTTAAACCAATATGTTTTGACCCCCATTGTTGTGTTTTACATGTTTGTGTGTATTGCAGTGTGTGGATAAGATGTGTAATTGTGATTGCTGTACTCTATGTTTGCTTTTGTTTTGGTTTACTGTTTTGTTTCCAGAGATAAAAACTGTTCTGTAGTACTTTTCTTTTTTGTTTCACTGTCCCCAAACTAAAGAGAGTGTGTAAAACATTTGAGCTCAAAAGGAAAATTCAGGGCTGACTTGCACACATTTGTTCTCTCACTTCAACTATCACTGGAGCATCATACACACACCATAAACACACGTCATACCAGATTTCCAAACATTCCAATATAATTCCAATGTAATAATTAAGGCTATTTGGTTTACTTTCTAACTAGTTAATAATGGCCAATGGTTGAAGATATTTGTTTTTATTTATTTTTAATGTTAAAAAAAAAACTAATGAAAGCCTGAACAAGAACTTAGTTTCCAGTAAGATGACAGCCATGTAATTATAGGTGTTGATTGATCATATAGTGTGTGACTGTCACTGACAGTGTTATTTCCCTTTAGAGTAGGATGGAGGATGTTTACAGCAGCTGTGCTTTCAAATATACAAGTATGTGCTGATACAAGAATGATTAAACATCCTCTTTTCTGTGCATAAACGTGTTTTACCTGTGTTGATTGCGGTCCTGTCAAACCTCTCAGATGAATTAAATTATATTATTATCATGACTGACACACTGATTTGTTTATTGTCATAATATTTGCATATTTTTCTTAAAGCAAGTGAAAATACCGGGGATTTTCTGTTGTTTTTTGTGGGAAAAGTCTTTCAAAAATAGTTACTACACAGTAAAATCAAATTAGTTGAGCTTTAATTTTTTTAAGGCAGCCGGTCTGCATGCTTTTTCTTAGCAAACACTTATTTGGTTCAAGTAAAGTGAACTTAATTATTTAAGTACAGTTAACTAGTTAAAAGTAAACTTAAATCATCTGTGATTAAATTATAGTTTAATTATTTAAATTGAGTTATAGCACATTTTATGCAGGATAAGACAAGTTATGACTGGACTACCCATATGACTCATTGGATTCTCCCTAGTACTTCTTAGTGCACATAAATATGCACTTTCTGTAAAGAACAATTGAGTAGAGAAGAATTACTTAAATTTAACAGGCTCCAAGCTTACCAGAGGTAACAATAATCACCCTAATGGTGACTAAACACAAATCACAACTATCAACCAGCTACAATAAAACAACAGCAATAGTCATAACATTTAATATATATATATATATATATATATATATATATATGTGTATGTGTGTATGTATATATATATATATATATATATATATATACACACATACACACACACACACATATATATATATATATATATATACATACACACATATATATATATATATATGTGTGTATGTATATATATATATATATATATATATATATATATACATACACACATATATATATATATATATGTGTGTATGTATATATATATATATATATATACATACACACATATATATATATATATATATATATATATATATATATATATATATATATATATGTGTATGTATATATATATATATATATATATATATATATATATATATATATATATATTTATATATCATCTTTTCTCCCAAT
Source organism: Myxocyprinus asiaticus (assembly GCF_019703515.2). Lineage (NCBI taxonomy): Eukaryota > Metazoa > Chordata > Actinopteri > Cypriniformes > Catostomidae > Myxocyprinus > Myxocyprinus asiaticus. The sequence goes on from NC_059360.1 coordinate 34,563,514, forward strand.
TTGGAATGCCCAATTCCTACTACATAGTAGGTCCTCGTGGTGGCACGGTTACTCACTTCAATCCGGGTGGCGGAGGACAAGTCTCAGCTGCCTCCACTTCTGAGACAGTCAATCCGCGCATCTTATCACGTGGCTCATTGTGCATGACACCACGGAGACTCGCAGCACGTGGAGGCTCATGCTACTCTCCGCGACCCATGCACAACTTCCTACACGCCCCATTGAGAGCGAGAACCCCTAATCGTGACCATGAGGAGGTTACCCCATGTGACTACCCTCCCTAGCAACCGGACCAATTTGTTTGCTTAGGAGACGTGGCTGGAGTCACTCAGCACACACTAGATTCAAACTCGCGACTCCAGGGGTGGTAGTCAGCGTCAATACTCACTGAGCTACCCAGGCCCCAAATATATTCATTTTTAATAAAAAATTATTATATTTCTCCATAAGTTCCCTTGTCTTGATCAAACATGCATCATTTATTCAAGCGCAAGGGCTTATGGGTATTCCACACAGCCGCAATTATGTACTTGATAATTTTGAGTTTATTGTACTCGAAGCCAAAGTTTAAAGAACGTATATATTTGAGTTACAATTCCAAAATGTGACATTTGTTTAATTACGACCAATTGATTGTTTTTATTAATGACATCTTTAGGGTTTAGAGAGTAAGTGTAACTTAATTAAATCTAGTAAGAATAGTAAAAAATAAAGCTGAAGTTGAGTCAACAATATATTTTTTTCTTTGAGATAACTATTAGTATTTAAAGTGTAAAACTGTTTTAAATAGATGTAGGATCTGCTTCGAAATCTGTAAGACGCTGTTACACCTTTACTGTCCTTGTAATTTCTTATTTTAATTAAGGATGGCTAATAATATGGTACATTTTTAATGAGTGTTTGTTCAACTTCCGGCACTTTTAGCACTGTGAAGTTACTTAAAAGACTTCACACCCTCACTTGTTTATTTAGTCTACTAACAATGTCCAGCAGTGTATGTACATTTATCACAGGAGATGTATATTATTTCCTAAAAGTCATGAAAATTTCAACAACAGTGTCATTTCCACCAAATCTCAAAAAGGAAATTACATTTTTAAAATTACAGTTTTTGGAGTAAAATTGCCAACTCCGTTGTCTTGCTAAGGCTAATTTCATAGCTAACATTTTATTTAGCCTATCCTGAATACATGGATTTTTTTATTTATTATTATTTTTTTTTTTTAAATTATTTTTATAACCCTTTTGGCAAAATTATAGTTTGGCTGAAAGTGACGGCCAATAAAAGCATTCTTCTCACAAGATATTTACCTTGATTTTTCTTTGTTTTCTTCAAACATCGCACTCATATGTCACATCGATCATGCTCTTCACTCACACTTTGTCAACGACTAAACCAGTACACTAACTTTTGGAAAAAAAAAAAAAAAAAATTCAACATTGTTTGATGTGATGGAAATGACGCCACAATGTGGGACAGTCGAAATGTATGAGAAATTAATAGAAACATTTTTCACGCAATAAATATTGAAATGGCTTATGTCACCGTTATAAACGTAAACATTTGTATTGAATTTTTACAATAGATTTTCATAGTTTAATAGTGAATATTGAATATCTGGGTTTGGGACAAGGTTAAAATAAAATCACATAAAAGGCACTTGAAAAGTAGGCTACCAAACATAAATGATGACGGCATTGTAAAGAAGAAGAAAAAAACTTGATATAACAAACAGAAAATGTTTAAATCTCTTAGTTTTAATAAAAATCAACCACTTGGACATTAAATTACTAGTACGGGTAAAGAAGCGAGTTCTGATAGAGCGCTTTAACTGAGTGCGCGTGCTGTGTCCAGGTGTCACTTCCTGTATCGTTCGCGCTGTGGTTTACCGGAGCTTTGAATCGGTGACCACAGGAGTTCTCAATGGCGTCTACAGAAGGGAAGAAAGAAGTAAAGATGATTTCAGATCTGTCCAACCAAGGTACGTGTCACAGTGTCAAATGCAAGAAGAGGGCCGGTGCGCAAAAACAACGCTCTTGTGTGCAATTGGTATGCACTGGAATCACGGTGCATTTAGGAAATAACTGGAGTCTAACTGTGAACAGTTTACGCATGTATTATAAGACATGATGTTGCCATTTCATGTTCCAATACTCGTCTCGATGTCGATTTGGTCATTTAACTTTATTTCCAGAAAGAAAAATCCATAATACTTCTTAAACATGTTTGGAGAACAAATAAACTGGCATAATAATAAACCAACCAATATACTCTGAAGTGAAACAGAGATTACACTGTTGCATTCTCCTTCCTTGCACTTGATCCCTCTTGCATGCAGAGGAAAATTCTACAAAAAGTTTTTAACTCTGGAAACCTGTTTACTTTCGGAGGCTTGTGTAGACATGCACATACATTTTTGGTGAACATCCTGGTTGGCGGCTCGATTTCTTTTGTGTTTCATTCAAATATGAAAGCACATGAAATCTATCTTAACAGATACACATTTTATTCATGTTCCTCACTGCTGTATAATTTCCTTCTAGAATTAGGTCAGTAAACAACTCTCTCACAGGTATCTTAAAGGAATAGTTCACCCAAAAACGAAAATCTTCAAATCATTTACTCACCCTCATGCCATCCCAGATGTGTATGCCTTTCTTTCTTCTAATGAATACAAACAAAGATTTTAGAAAAATATTTCAGCTTTGTTTGGTCCATTCAGTGGAAGTGAATGGTAGCCAGAACTTTAAAGCTCCAAAAAGCATATGAAGGCAGCATAAAAGTAATCCATACAACTCCAGTGGTTAAATCTACACTCACTGGCCACTTTATTGGGTACACCTGTACATGTACTTATTCATGCGATAATCTAATCAGCCAATAATGTGGCAGCAGTGTAATGTATAAAATCATGCGGATATAGGTCAGGAGCTTCAGTTAATGTTCACATCAACCATCAGAATGGGGAAAAAATATGATCTCAGTGATTTAGACCGTGGCATGATTGTTGGTGCCAGACGGGCTGATTTGAGTATTTCTGTAACTGCTGATCTCCTGAGATTTTCACGCACAACGGTCTCTAGAGCAGGGGTTGGCAAACTCTTTGACACAGAGTGCCATTTTTTATTTTCTTGGTCAATGTCTGTGCTATAGGTTGCAGACCGCTGCTCTAGAGTTTACTAAGAATGGTGCGAAAAACAGAAAACAACCAGAGAGCGACAGTTCTGTGGACGAAAACACCTTGTTGATGAGAGAGGTCAACGGAGAATGGCCAGACTGGTTCAAACTAACAGAAAGGCTACAGTAACTCGGATAACCACTTTGTACAATTGTAGAGAGCAGAATAGCATCTCAGAATGCACAACACATTGAACCTTGAGGCGGATGGGCTACAACCACAGAAGACCAAGTTGGGTTCCACTTCTGCCAAGAACAGAAAACTGAGGCTGCAGTGGGCCTACCATTTGTGTACCTTAGTAGAAATCCAGATTTGTCAGACCAGGTGATGTTTTTCCAATCATCTACTGTCCAGTTTTGGTGAGCCTATGCCCACTGCAGTCTCAGTTTCTTGTTCTAAGCTGACAATAGTGGTACCCGGAGGGGTCTTGTGCTGCTGTATCCCATCCGCCTTAATGTTCGATGTGTTGTACGTTCAGAAATGCTTTTCTTCATAGCACTGTTGTAATGCGTGTTTATTTGGATTACTGTCGCCTTCCTGTCAGCTTGGACCAGTCTGGCCATTCTCCTCGGACCTCTGTCATTAACAAGCCATTTTCGCCCAGAGAACTGCTGCTCGCTGGATGTTTTTTGTATTTCGCACCATTCTCTATAAACTCCAGACACTGTTGTGCGTGAAAATCCCAGGAGATCGGCAGTTACAGAAATACTCAAACCAGCCCATCTGGCACCAACAATCATGCCACAGTCGAAATCACTGAGATCAAAATTTTTCCCCATTCTGGTGGTTGATATGAACATTAACTGAAGCTCCTGACTAGGGTTTCTCCGATACCAAAATTCTGGCTTCGGTATGAAACCAGCCCTGGTACCCTGCTACTTAGGCAACAAATAAAAACCTCAGATTTTTTATGAAATTACACACAAAATGGCTTGATTAAAAGAACGTCATAAAGTCTTACAGTTTCTGTGTTTTCATTTTAATTTTTTCTGGATTCCATGTTAAATGTTTTAATTAAAGCTGCATGTATTAATCATAATATTTAATCAAATGAAAATATAATAATTCACTTTTAACAAAAATTTACATTTTATTTTTGGTAAAATAAAATGCTGCACAACAGAACTTTACAGTATTGATGAAAACATTAATGAAAAAATCTGATTACCTCAGGCACAAGGCTGCTATGGCTGAATCACAACATGCTGATATTCAGTACGCTTTTGTGATTTTGTTTAAATATGATTTATGATTTCGTTCATTAATAAATAATCATAATAATCATAATACAACCGTTTAATATTATACTGCTGTTATTATGAGTATTATTGCTAGCACCATTTAAGCAACAATTATCTAGGTATATATAGCACTTACAGTTGAGAATAGCCGTCCGCCTCATGATTCACCGCTGTTCGTTTAAATGAACGTGTGTTGAACGTGACATCGCTTCAGCTCCCGAGGGATTATGGGATAGCTAATTGTCCAGTCGATCCACACTTCAAAATCTCGGCGGAAATAGTAGGTCATCCGGGTGTTTCTCACTTACTGCATCATGAATACTGTCGATTCTGACATACAACTCCATTGACATATTATTTTTGGTATACTACTGTATATAGTAAAGAAGTATGGATATTCAGACACAGTGATGGATTTAACCACTGGAATCATATGGATTACTTTTATGCTCCCTTTATATGCTTTTTGGAGCTTCAAATTTCTGTCCACCATTCACTTGCATTGAATGGACCTACAGAGCTTAGATATTTTTCTAAAAAATATCTTCGATTGTGTTCAGCAGAAGAAAGAAAGTCATACACATCTGGGATTTTATGAGGGTGAGTAAATGATGATAGAATTTTCATTTTTGGGTGAACTTTCGCTTTAAAGCAATGTTCACACTGTCCCTTGTAGAAAACACACTTCAGACCTCATGAATAGAGGCACAGAACATTAAGATTATTCACATTATGTTGTACTCTGGAAGGGGCAACTTGACCAAATGAAACTTAAGTTACTGTCTGATAAGGGTCTTTTCCTTGGTACTCTGTCTCACTGGGTAATAACCCAGATGCAGTGTGGTTTGTTAAACATTATGTCACAATCAGATCATGTCTTAGACCAGTAGAGGTGGTGCTGATTCATTCCACAGGCTATGTAGATATGTACAGTAGAAGAGCAGACATTGTCTTGTCCAAATAACATGTGCCTCTTCTCCTAAAAGACAATTCAGATTTTTTCCTCTATTTGTAATTGTATGTTTTTGCACTCCACCGTTAAAAATACTTTTGTGTTAAATTTCAGGGTGGAAATAAGTGTTAGTTTCCATGAGCAATCCTCACTCTGGACATGAGTTGTGGGTTGTGATTGAAGTTTCCTCTTATTTTTTTACTGATTGCAAAAACTGATTTTGTAGTTCTTTGGAAAGACATGTTTAACTGGCGTCCATGTATTTCTGCAGTACTTCTTCAGTATGAGAGCCTCCAAAAAGAACATGAGAAAATCAAAAAGGAGGTAAGACAAGTTTTGTTGTCATGCTGTGTTTTCTTTTGTCATTTTTATATTCTTGTTTATTGTGCTGTTAAGGTTAGGATGTTTTGCCCTTCATAACATATAACTGATGTTTTCTTTCACATCAAAAATCTGTTCTATCAATTGGGTGCTATACTTTGCCATTACTATAAACACTGAGCCACACTTGTTAATGTATGTTTAATGTAGTTTCGTTTTTGTTTCAGTGTAAACAAATGCAAGAGGAAAGAGATGAGGCCTTACAGAAGCTAAAGGAATTTGAAAAAGGTTGGTTTTAAAAATCTCAGATTTATCTAATAAAATATTCCAGTTTGCCTAAGGTAGTTTTAGAAAGTCTTAACTTGCTAACTGATATTTATACAGGGTCCAAAATTAACTTAATATTAAGGCTGGCCCGGGTATTGTTACAGGTTTCCCGATTCTAGGTATGTTTTGGTTACAATTTCCATTTAACTTAAATATAAAATAAATTATTTCTCAGCTCATGCTGTTAATTATGAAGGGACCTTCTAACCTTCTAGGTAACCCTTCTAGGTACAATTTGGAAATATTACTTTTATATATATATATATATATATATATATATATATATATATATATATATATATATATATATATATAGTATATATATTTATATCATAATAATATAATATATAATATTCATCATATTGGTTGCATTTTAGCTTTTGAAAAATTGTCAAATTCATAATATTCCATCAATAAATGTTTTAAACTGCATTTATTATTTGCATATATATTTGTTACATGTTTATCGTTTACATGCATAAATTGTTCCATTTACAATGATTTACACTGATACTCAGAACACAAGCTAAATTGGAAATATCTCTTTAAATAGACAACAGCATGTGAGCACAACGACAGGTGATTTTGTTCCTCTCATGTTCTTATGGTGGCTTAATGTGAGGAAAATGTCACATGTATCTCATGGAGTTTTGGAAAAAAATAACAGTTATGCATCATAGATTTTGCACTGAAGTAAAATATGTTTATACAGTAGATACGTGAGTAGTGGCAGATGTTTGATTTGAATTGTGCACGTCACTTTAAGCAAGCATCTGATTTTTGTTCACTGTTTAATGAAAAGCATGTAAAGATGCAGTTGCTAATAATGTTACCTACCACCTGGTGAATATTTCCATTTATTTTCTCACCAAAAGAATTTTTTTTCTTGCATTTGGTGCATGCCAGGTGTTAATTTTGGACCATGTTTACATGAATATCAAACAAATATTCACCTAAGTAGCTATGTTGACATGTATGGCTCACTTTTCTTCTGTTAAAAACTATTTTGTTTTTTGTCTGCTACCTCCTGATCTTTCTCTGCTCCTGTTTCTTTTGAATGTCTGATTTTGGATTAATTTCTGTAGATACATTAATGGACTAAGCAAACGACATCAGGACATGTACTCAGTTTGGACCGCGAGCCGCTGACGGACCAGATCTCTTTCACTTTTATAAAGGGGGTTGGGGGTCGCTAACATGGGAGGTGACAAGGCAGATTATAGGGGAACTCGCAATTTTTACAGGTAGAAAACAGAGTCTTGTGAAGTTTTCTTCCAACCAATATCATGTTATTACTATATAACAAATGATAATATAATGGAATATCAATGAAGCCTTTCTGTGGGCCCCCATCCAGGGAGGGCCCCTGTTACTCAGGTCCATCATTACCTGCGGTCCGACACACTGGTTTTACTAATTATATCATGGTTAAACTATGGTTACTGTAGTAAAATCATGGTTAATTTTTGTAATGGAATGTCACCCTAATTAATCAGATGGCTGAATTCAATAATATAATCCAATTGTTACATCTAAAAAATAATTTCTGTATTATAGGGGCATTCATTAGTTCTCTAGCTAGAGTTAGCATTGCTCTTCTTCGTGTACTTTAAGTACCCATGTTACAGTGGTGTTAGACGCTATACTGCCATCTTCCGACATGGATCAGCATGATCAACTCTGCTGCCCCCGTCAGCTTTGGAATATCACTTGCATCTGGAAAATGTCTGCGTTTGAGATCATTTCTAAAGTTATTTATTACTCCTATAATATAATTGCTTTGCCTGAAAACAAACGTCAGAAATCAAGTGAACATGCTACTACAGTTAAGGACAGATTATTATTGTCCCTCATATCAATAATCTTTGGAGACTGTCTACGTTTCACATTATTTCTAAATAATGCTATTTCTTCTTTGCAAGACTTATTCTACACATTGTGTGCAAGCTTCCCCTGTCTTTTGGACCTTAGTATGATTTTTTGAGCTTACGCACCAAAGCTACTTGGAAATATAAGCCCTTTCAGTATTTGGCGCGGATGTCTACAACTTTTGTTCTGCTGTTGGTTTACTAAAGACAGTTATTACCTTTATTAGAGAACTGCTTAGCGTGAAATAAACCCCAATTATCTAGCGATACAGAATGTTATGGTAAAGGAATCATTAGAATTGTTTTTGATGATCAAATTCAGCATATCCATGTATACTGTATTTGAAGAACTCGTTTTTGAAGACCTTTTTTTGCTTCTTCGGCAGTACAGCTACTGGATCTCCCGCTGTCTCCGCTGCTAAAGCACAATAAATAAATATGTTCCATTGTGTTCTGTCACCATGACAAATTCTTTGTGTGTGTTAGCATACTTGGCAATAAAGCTCATTCTGATTCTTTTCACTCTTCGCATCACCAAACAACACTGTTCTAAGCATAGCCAAGCGTATCTATCTACACAGTCAGCAGCCAATTAGCGCGAGTATTTTCTTCTTCGACATTTAGTGAAACACCATGGGTTATGTGATTTCAACATGGCAAAACACATTGAAGGGGGTGACCTGCACCATGTAGAATAAAACACTTTTTATAGAAAACTATTATGAGTACAGTACACCATTCAGATTAAACTTAAAAAAAAAACACAATTTAACACAAATTGCACACGTTAATGTGTAAAACCTTTTAAATTGGCTTCAAACTACTGAATGCACCTTTAAATAACTTCAATGCACAGTTGTTGGCTACTTGTTATTAGCTTGTAGTGTAGCTAACTACTACTCTTTTTAAAAGAGTAGCTTGAATGTACAGAAGTTTAACTACTTTGGTTACACATTACAATAAGGTTCCATTCGTTAACATTAGTTAATGCATAAGGTATCATGAACTAACATTGAACAATATATTTTTTACAGCCTTTGTTAATGTTAGTTAATAAAAAATACTATTGTTCATTGTTAGTTCATGTTAACTAATGTTGTTTATTAATGTTAACAAATGCTACTTTATTGTAAATTGTTACCATACTTTAAGTTATGAGTAGCTTGTAGCTTGGGAAGCTTCAGTTTTAAGTAGCTTCCCCAACACTGTTGTGCATAATACACATATACTATATTGTCAGGATATTTATAGAAACACAGCTACTAGCTAGCTGTGTGCACTGCTGTTTTGGACTTTGTAACCCAGAATCTTGTGAGCACTGTAAAGACCTTGACACAATTCCATATAGACACACCCAAACTCTTCCGTAAGAAATCTTTTTGCCTGTTTTCCAGCAAGTCCTCCAACCAAGAAATGAATGATCTTTGATGCGTGTTATTTAAACTGCTCTAAATCAAATGGACTAGTCAAAATAAATCTGTATCACATCTTCTTTCTTTAAACAAAACCTTGTTTTTCGTTATATGTTAACTGTGCCCAAATGGCAATGTAATGTTGGCACTCTGATGTTTCGATGAATGCAGTAGGTATATAAGCTATTTCTTTTTGCCACTGCAGACATGAGTGGAGCTATCGACTAGTTTGGCTGTTAGGGGCTAAAGGTTGGATTTATATGAATCACACACACCTGAGAGAGGGGAAGAGAAGGGAAGCGACAGGTTTCAGTCTCAAACGAGTCTTTGTGCGTTCCCTCGTGAATGGGCACGGCCCACCAAATCACTGCACTTCACCTCTCTCACACATCTATACAAATGTCACTCTCTTTTTTTCTGGCAAAACATGGAATTCAAATACATGAATCAAATTGCAGAAATTTTAAAAAGCACAACAAATGGCTGCCAGTGTTGCGGGGAAAAATCCATTACATTCTCATTTTAATGCATGAAATAGGTCATTATTTGATTGTGAAGAGAGTGTGTTTTTTGTGAATAATCTTGGCCTTTGCTCATGTTTCCTCAGCCATAAACACGTATTGTGTATGACTTCCACTTAAATAGTGGCTGCAGCTTCTAGCAGAGCAGCTGCATATTAGGAGCTATTACGTGATTTCATAGCTCTCGGAAAATTGCTTCTATTCAGCACAGAGCGTCCGAGGGGGAGGTTGGGAGGTGTTGGGGAGGGAGAGAGAGAGAAAAAGCCCCCAACACACAATCATGTCTTTTCAATTGGAGATGGCAAGGTTGATGACAACATGACCATTGTGTTCTAATGATAAGACCACAAAGGCTTCTGCCCCCTCATCAAGCTCCACGCTGGAGAAACAGCATTGGAGGCTCTAATTCACTTCTCCAACATGCAGGCCTGATAGCATTATACTCCACGTCTTCGCACACATAATCACTGTCTGTCTCTGAGAGGACAAACACACAAGGAGCCAAGAAAAATAGGAGGAACAGTGAAAGAAGAAAGAGATTTGAATATGTAACGTTGATGGGGAGGCCAAAACTTACAATTAAAGCTGCCAACCCTGATGTGTGAACCCCCTCCCCCCCCCGCTCCAAAACCACCTCACACTTAGCCTAGTTTATGTGTAGCAGCTATTACAATTAACCTGTCACTTAGTGTGCTAGTACTACCAGTGAGAGAGAGAGATGTAAAAGATGGGGTGGAGGGGGACCAATTGGCAGCTAAGTACTGTTTAATGAGTGACAGGGAAAGGCTTACAGCAGAGACTTGGATATCGCAGACACGGGCGTTCATCAAGTTTTAATTAGGTGTCATTGGGAGGCAGCCGCTGGCCGTGATGGCACTAATTCCTGTTTTTGCCTCTCAACCACAATGTATAACATGTATAATTAGTTACAATGTGTAATTAGTTAAGAGGCTGTGAACTGGTCTGTGGCCAGTCTCTGGTGATTACGGACACAAATAAGAGCGTCTGTCAGAGTTTTATCTGCCTCCATCTCTCTCTGCCACTTTCAGACTTGATAGACTGCGGGTCCTCATCAGACCAACTACATTATGAATGCCAGAAGCATATACAAATTTTTCGGTCAACAAACAAAGTTTCTCCACTTTGTCTTTTTTGTTTTCAAAAGAGTGGCTGTTAAAATACCATGACAGCAGAAAAATAAGAAAAGTAGGAAAGCTTTATTGAGACGGAAACAGAGACTGTACCTTTTGAAGGTTTTTGCATTCGTCAGTGAAAGCAAAGAGAAAGATATTTGATTAACCCAAACAATGAGCTCAACTAGACAGGCCTGCCTCATACAGCACTGATCTCGTCTATAGGATCAGTAACGAAGGGCAGCACTGATTGAAGAGACCTGTACAATAGACAACACTGCCTCTAGCAGTATGAAGGCTGAGGTAGTGAGTTTGTCTACCAGGAGAGAGACAGAGAGAAGCAAACGGGTTGACAAATAAATGGACACTAATTTTTTTTTAACACTAAGATTTTAGGTTTAAATTTACATACTTTATACAGTGGGGATTAAAAGTAGAAGTCCACAATCTTTCATTGCTTCCATTTAAGCACACAAGATGCTCTTTAAAACATTTTCAGATCATGCCAGGGAAACATGGATCATCAAGTTTTGCACAAACTTGTGTAGTAAATACCTGCTGAATGCATGCAGTATACCAAATTCAAACATTCATGTACAATTTTCAAATTAACTTTTTCACTCAAATTGTTATGCTGATAATATAATTTGTAATGGAAATAATTTATTCGATTAGAAAAATTCGAAATAAATTTTCACTTTAGTGAAAATGTATGTATAAGGTAAAGTTTATATTGCTGTTTCCATCAGTCTGTTAATTAATATTAGTTCATAAAAACTTAATCTGTAGTGTATATCTAAATATAGTGTATATCTAAAGAATTAGATATACACTATATGGACAAAAGTATTGGGACGCCTACACATTACACCTACAGGAGATTTTATGACATCCCATTCTAAATCTATAGGCATTAATATCGAGTTGGTCCCTCCTTTGCAGCTTTAACAGCTTCCACTCTTCTGGGAAGGCTAGCAACCAGGCCAATTTGGTTGATTAGGAGACCTGGCTGGAGTACTCTGCGGTTCTCTGATACGCCGTAGCCTGGTCCTCGGTCACTCCTCCGCCCTCTAGTGGACAACAGCCGTGCTTCACCAGGTGGATCGGAGGCAGTCCTCTGGCCCCTGGCTGATGGAATGCCCCGCCGCGTTTTAGTGGATGGTTGGGGTCTCCTCCACCTCTGGCAGCGGTTCTCCCACTCCAGGCGGTCGGCAGTGAGCCCCTCCACGCTCGCGGACGGCAGTCTTATCTTTGACCCTGCTGCGTTTTAGCGGCCAGTAGGGGTCTCCTCCGCCCCTGGCAGCAGCCCGAATGCTGCAGGCGGTCAGTAGGGAACCCCTCCTCCCCTCGTGGTCGGTGGTCGTCCCTCCGCTTTCAGGCGGCCGGGCTCCTCAGTCCCCCGGTGGATGGTCACGGTTGTTCCTTTGGGGGGGATGGTAGTGGCGAGGACTCATATGAGAAAACATAAATACAAACGCATACTGGGCAGCTGCCTGTAGCTCTTTCTCTCCCGAACTGGCGCCTCCGGCTGCCTTTATCCCTCTCGTCGGCTTGATTAGCCTGATTAGGGGCTGGGCGTGTGTCATCACGGCCCAGCCCCGCCCTCCTCCTTGCCGCACTGTTACAGTACTCGACTACAAAATTACCTGAAATGCCCATACCTATTTTATATGTTAAATGTTTCCAGTATTTCTGTTCAAAAATGGAAACCAGAGAGCATAATAGCTGATAAAGAGCTGTTCTAAGTAATTATAATGAGTATGACGTTGTGACCTTGTCTGTGACCTGAATGATGTTTTATTGCACTGACTGCAGAACTCCAGTGCGTGTTTGAGAGATTGTTTTGAGAGTTTGATTTGTGTAGTTTTCTGTGTTGTGTACATTGTACTGTGTTTGCATTGTAGAAAACATGTTTCGATGTGGTGTTTGTCTTCAGTGTCTCACAGGGTGATCGAGGAGGTGAACAACATTCAGGAGAATCTAGAGATCGAAAAGACATGTAGACAGAGTGTAGAGGCTTTGGCCTCCAAGGTGAGTGTCTACAATAAGGTTGTGATTGTTAGTTTCTGTTTCTGTTTTATTCTGTTCAGATTCATTCTATTCTATTCTGTTTAATTCTGCTTAATTTGATTCTGTTCTATTCTGTTTAGTTTAATTTGATTCTGTTCTGTTGTTCTGTTCGTATCAGATCCATTCTATTCTGTTTTGTTCTGCTGAATTTGACTATGTTCTATTTTGTTCAGTTTAATTTGATTCTGTTCTGTTCCTATCAGATATATTTTATTATATTCTACTTAATCTGATTCTGTTCCTTTATATTCTTGTTAAGTTTTATTTAATTTTGTTCTGTTGTTCTATTCCTATCAGATCTATTCCATTCTATTCTATTCTACCTAATTTGATTATGTTCTGCTGTTTTGTTCCTATCAGATAATTTCAGTTTTATTCTGTTCAGCTTAATTGATTCTGGTCTGTTCTATTCTGTTGAGTTACATTTGATTCTGTTCTGTTGTTCTGTTCCAATCAGATCTATTCCATTTTATTCTATTCTACTTATTCTGATTCTGTTCTGTTCTATTCTGTTCAGTGTCATTTGATTCTGTTCTGTTGTTCTGTTTTTTATCAGATCCATTCTATTCTATTATGTTCTGTTCTGCTGAATTTGATTCTAACTGGTCCATTCTATTATATTATATTCCTTTCAGTTCTGCTGAATTTTATTCTGTTCTATTCTTTTCAGTTTCATATGATTATGTTCTGTTGTTCTGTTCATTTCATATTCATTCTGTTCTGTTCCATTCCATTCTGTTCAAATCTGTTCTATTCTGTTCTGTTCAATTCAGATCATTCTGTGCCATTTAGTTCAGATCTATTCTATTCTAGTCTATTTTATTCTATTCTATTTTCAGTTTCTATGGACTGTGTTCTGCTGTGTTAGGTTCAATTCTCTTCTGATCATATCTGTTCTATTGTGTTCTGTTCTAATTTCTTCTGTTTTGTTCTGTTTCCTTTAGTTCTGCTCTGCTATCTATAGAAACAATTCCTTAAGCATCATATACTGTTTTTTCACTAATGCTTTCATGGTAAATGGGTTGAAGTCCATCATCTATCCATTTATATCCGCCTCCATCCTGAGCAAAGTACAAACAATTGTACTCCACATGGACAATCACTCCATTAGATTCATGCAGGAGTATATTTTAAGACTCTCAATTTTAAGATCTCACTCCTGTATACCTGCATCCTCATGTTTACTGCCTGCCTACCTCACTGAACCCGTTCATTACAGAAGTATTCAATTTGCCATTAGTCCCAGCTCAGCACCTTTTTAGTTGGGTTTCGGTTCTGGCGTTCAAGCTCAGTTGGCTCTGGAAAATGAAGTCGCATGTACGCTGAGCGCTCAGCAGGTAAATGGATCTCTGAAAGCCAATGTGTGAGTCAGATTAGCAGGAACAATTACTGGCTCATTGCCATCTCTCTGATGGATGAATCAACTTTTTTCTGCTGTCTGTCGCTGATGAGTGCTGATCACCACACACAGAGAAATGAGAACAGTAGCTGTGAAAAAAATAAAGACACAGATAAAAGAGATAAAGACGGGGAGAAAATAGTCTTTATATTGAAAAAGGACACTGTTCTGCTGTGATTTAGATGCAGGCGAGGTGTCAGGTGATGTTTTATGATGTCTGTGAAAGGAGGACATTTGTCTATTCATTTAAAACTTCTTTTATATTGACAACAGTTTTTTTAAGGTTTCAAAACCCTGTTGACTTTTGGTTATTTAACATGGCGATTCAGACAGGATTTTTAAACTTTTTCTTAAAAATTGCTTGCTAGATTTCTAATGTAGTTGTAGGCTATTCTCTTGAGATATACATGTTTTCCTTGGAGCATACATTTGAAGCCATCACAGATGTTTCTGAGAGCTGCAATTGAGAAAGACTGCATAGTATTTCATTTGTACAGAGGAAATAGACCTGCAGCTGGGCCGTTTTGTGTCTCAGTATTATCTGTTGGATAAAAGCACGATTTAACCAATCAATGGTTTCCTGACATCCTTAAATGCACAGCCCAGCTTGTTCTGTGTTTGCTGGCGGCCACTGTGCATGAAAACCAGTTCAGATGCCCTTTGTCCTGGTTGCTCTTGAACAGACCCCCCCCCCCGCCGTCTGCTGAACTGTGAACTAACAGTGGGAGGGTCCAGTTGGGTTTAGTGTCCACAGGTTTGCACTATAAATCTGTCACACCAAGTTATCGTTAGGCCTCCTAACCGGTTAAGGATGAAGTTGTGTTCATAGTCACTGGTCACTCGCAAAACACATTTAATGCATTGGTTTGCATTTATAGTTTTGCGTTGGTGTGTCTGCGTCATTTTGTGAGAACACAGCCGCCAAAATGCTATTGTATTGGGACAAAAATGCCTTAAAGAAATAGTTCACCCAAAAATGAAAATTTGCTGATAATTTACTCACCCTCAGGCCATCCAACATGTATCTGTGTTTCTTTCTTCATCAAAACAGAATTTAAGACTTTTAGGATTTCATATCAAGCCTGTTCCTCTAAACAATGCAAGTAAATGTACTCCATTTTTTGATGGCCCAAAATGCATATTTAGGGTGCATCAAAATAATCCACACAACTCCAGTCGACAAATAAAGTTCTTCTAAATGCAAACGATTGATTATTTTTAGAAACAAAACAATACTTATATACTTTTTAACTACAAATGTTCGCTTCCGTACATCTCTGTGACGTGCGCTCATGAGAGGGATGAGGTAAGCTCGTTGGTAAGGTCACGCGTCACGTGGAGGAGGAGTCAGGAAGCGCGTCATCGTTTACATCCTTTTTTTTTTATTATTATTATTATTTGGAAATTTTTATTTTATTTTATATTGTTTTGAAATTGTTTTGGACTGTTTTGGTTTGTGAACGGCACTTGGTCTGTGCAAGTTTCTCTTGTAAACAATGACGCGCTTCCTGACTCCTCCACGTGACGTAAATGTAAAAATGTAAAGCTTATAATTTTATAAAGAATTTCTGTTAAAATCTGTGTATTATTTGAGCTATAAATTTGATTAAACCATTGTTTTTGTGGATTTACAATCAGAATCAAGCATTGTAGAGAGCCGTTTAATGATTAGTATTGTGCTATCTTCTCTTCTCATTGTGTAAGGCTGATGTTCAGATTATCTGGTCCCTTGACCCTGTTTCAGGCTAACAGGCTTTAACCATTTATGCAACAACGAAGATTATCCCTAAATGTCTCCTGTGCTTATTATAATAACAATGCAGATATTTTAATTTGGAAATTTTGCCTTGTTGCTTGTTGTATTAATGGAAACTAATTTTGCCAATGTTGTATATTTGTTCATAAAATTGTTAAAACATTTGATTAAACAAATTGAATAAACTCCTCTCCTACGAGTTTGCCACACTGTATGACTTTTACCTGTATTTGATTTGCATTTCAGCCCACAGGTTGGGAACAAAAGTAACATTTCATCTCTTTTTTCAAATGTGAAGGATACGTTGTGAAAATTACAGCATTGACTCATTCCAAATTTACATTTAAATTAGTCCAAAAATTTTGGTAGGTGTGATTGGAGGATGGGGAATGGAATTGTCTCTTTATTTTAGCTGTTTGATTTATTGTCTATGATGGCTGTAATTTTGTCTGCCAAGAGACCCCAAAGCTGGCAGTCCCGAAAAAGGGGGGAAAAAATGAAAATCATAATCAGTTTCTTAAACTATGGGACATTTTGAATTAAAAAGCAGAAATGGATGAGGGTTTGCGGGTGGTGGCAGTCAAATCAAAGTGCAATCCAAACACATGACATTTTGTTTTGATGTGTGATCAGAGGAGATGAGGGGCCTGTCCACCTCGGGATGCACGTCTGATTTCTGCCACTGTGTAATTTCGCCGCTGCGCTCTCATCAATGCTGGATGATTAATGCCGAGCGAGTGTGTATGTATGTGTGTTTATCCCTCGTATTATATGTTGTTGATTGCGTTTTTAAAAGATGCATTCAACAGGAAATGGATTCACATGCTGTGTGTCCTCACTTGGATGTCATTAATAAAGGCTCGTTAAAGAGGGGGCATTTTATCCCTGCCTCACGCTCTTTTTCCCTCTCTGACCGGAATGTCATCTGGGGCTAATTTACATACCGCCACCCCCATTGGCTCTCGTGGATCCATTAAGTGGCCTCCCTAATAGAAGTGTGAATGACCAGTCTTAAATTACTTTAATTGGATGTTCCAAAAGGTAAAATTTCTCTGATGCAGGTATGTACATTTAGAAAGACAGGGGGGTACGTTGCCGTGCCTGATAGAATGCTGTAATTATTTATGAAAACAGAAGTGTCTGGTGCTGCTACTGCATATGTGTAATGAAATGTCTATTATTTTGCCCTTGATTATTGTTCTTTTTGAGAGCGTTCATGCTGTGTGTGTTTTCAGTGTGTGATTGAGGGGAATTGCATGGGCGCCTGCAGGGGTTCCAGTGGGCAGGTTTGTTTATATGCTGATGATGTACTGATTTTATTTCTCATATCTTTTCCCTCCATGGCAAACAGAAAATCATCGGCTTGGGTTTTATATCATTTGTGGTGTTACAGATGTCATTTTTATGGCTGATTATTCCTATAAATGTGCACTGTCCAAACAGTAATGCATTTAAAGGGGAAAGAGGGTCAATGTTTTGTCAGAACAGGGTCAACTGTTTTGCTGTCTTAAGGTCAAGCCAAAGCATCTCAATCCAGTTGAGGTCAGTACTTGGCAAATCAATGTTTCAGTAGTTCTTCAGTGTATTACAATATTATCTCTTTCTTATCTCATTCATTCTCTAAGTTGAACAGACAGAACCGCTCCCTGAAGAGGAAAAGTATGCTCTATATATCCAGTCTTAATGCCAATGTCGTTGCTGAGATAAATCTTGACGATGAAGAAAATGAAGATCCACAGGAGGAGGAGTTAGGTGACTGTAGCTCCTCCCACTGTCAGCTCGTCATCACAGGTGTGTCATCACACAATTTCACAATGCATTGCCATGGAAAATGTAAGGGTTTTTATTGTATCTTTTTACTAATAAATTTTGAAGGCGAAGCGCATAAGTTATGTGCCACTAGTGGCACCAAACGAAATTGAAATCTGTTGGGCCAAACATAACAACATTGGTTCAATCAATGGCGAAAATTTGAGGCAGGACTGCCTTTTTGTCTTCACAACGGTAGGCAAGGCTGAGTGACCAAGTCTCCTAAGCAACCAAATTGGCCCGGTTGCTAGGGAGGGTAGAGTCACATGGGGTAACCTCCTTGTGGTCACGATTAGGGGTTCTCGCTCTCAATGGGGCATGTGGTAAGTTGTGCATGGATCGCGGAGAATAGCATGAGCCTCCACGTGCTGTGAGTCTCCGCGGTGTCATGCACAGTGAGCCACGTGATAAGATGCGCGGATTGAATATCTCAGAAGTGGAGGCAACTGAGACTTGGGGAGTAATTGGGGAGTAAAGGGGATAAAATAAAAATTTTAAATTTTAAAAAAGTAGGCAAGGGGAATCATTTGAAACTTGTTTAAAAGCTCATTATTTTTTCAATATGGTTTGGTGCCCCACTGCCTCTAGTGGTACAGAAATATGCACTTCGCTTTTGAGTATATCTAGTTTATTAGTCTTTGATGTTAATATTGATTGATAGACTTAAAATGAATGAATTTCCATTTTATTTTCTTATTCAATGTATACTAAATTGAATTCAGCATTTTGGAGGTGTGTTATTAATAGTTGTTTATTTAATTGCTATAGAGCTGAGGGATAAACTAGAGGTGATCCAGGCAGAGAAGAAGCAGATAGCGATTGATCTGGAGAAGACAAGAGAACAGCTCTGCCAGACTAGACAGGAAGTATGTGAGAAAGGCTCTTAATCTTGTATTTTACTACACTGACTCACAAAGACCAACACAGTCTCATGACAACTTGTCATAATACATACAAGATCGCAAAATCATATTATATTGTACAACTCTTACGAAAAGGTATGACTTTTATTCCCATAGAGACCAACCAATCAGCAAACAGAATTTCAAATCGATACAATACAGGCATCAAATTTGAGTTCATGACAGTGAACAAATTTGAATTACTCATTGCATATTTACTTATGCAAGAAAATGACTAATGTATGTCAATAACCTTGAACACGCTTCCCTTTTCTTGTTTCAAACCGTTGTGTTCTTTCTTCCGTAGTACACTAAAGTTATTTTCCTATTAAAATCATGGTTAGGTTTAGGGCTTGGGTAAAGGGTTACACTTCATAGTTACAGTAGATTTAGGTTAGGAAAAATCATAATAACATTGTTCGTTGGTTCATTTATTTTTCTCTATGGTACTAAAGTTGTACGATTTCTTACGATTTTTGCCATCTTGTACTATTATGATGACTTTTCCACATTTACAAGAGGAATTTATTATATTGTTCAGTCTCATTTTGCCTTGGGAAAAATAATGAACAAATACAAAGGGCTTAAAGGATGCTCTACATTTAAAAAGATTTAAAGAATACACTCTTAAATCATTCTCTTTCATCATGAAGGTGAGGGCAGTAAATCCCTTGATCAGGGCAAAACAATGTTTCACAGTTGCATTCACTCAAAAATAAATGGCAATGGAAGATCAAATAGAAAAGAGGGTACAATCTTCACGCCATGAACTGTTCTTCAGTGTTTCAAATGAGCCATTATATTAGCCAAATAAATTAAGGCTCTCTGACTTTCCCTCTCTTCCTCTTCCTAAGCTGCTGAAAGAGAAACATGATAATACTGTTTTGATTGCTGAAACGTTCCAACAAAAGAAGCTCTTGGGAAAATACAACAGAGGTCAGTTGTGCTCCTTTTCTTTACATTAACCTCTCTCTTGCTCTGTCTATCTCTCTTTCTCCCTCACCACTACTTTTCCATGTATTCACACATGTATTGATCCTAACCACTGTACTCTGAGGCAGTACACACACACTGGTGCTTCATTGCAATAATGACACCAGCAGCTTAGTGTGGACTTTTCCACACAATGAACATAGATTTTTTTTTTTTTTACAAATCTGTGATTTTTGAAACATTCTGCTACTGCTAATAGAGTTATAAAGGCATTTAGAGTTATAAAAGATAATCAAAATATCACAAATTAGAATAATCATTTTACACCGATTTGGGGCTGTTCACACAGAATTATTTTAGCAATTATTTATTGCCAGTCTATGTAAACATGTTAGACTTGACATCTTTTGCCGTTGCATCTCACTGTTTTTTTCAGTGTCTCGTCCCATGAACACCATATTTTTAAGATACTGTGTCAATTTAAAAGCCCTGTGTTATATTAAATTCTGCTGTGCTGCACAGTAGTTGTCTAGAAAACATTCTGTGAATGGCCCTTTACATGTTTTTTGAGTTGTTTAACTAGCATATACTTGTACATTTCTTCAAAACAGTCATGAATTGGCATTGTACCATAGACATTTAAAAGATTTTCAAATAATTTTTATTTGTATAGCGCTCTTCACAACACACATCGTTTCAAAGCAGCTTTACAGAAAACCATGCTGTAACAGAGAATGAAATTGTAATGTCTGTAATATATTAAAGTCCTAATTGTGTTGTTTAATTGAATAACGTGATAGTAGATAATGCCTTAATAAATTATTTGCCTTTGGACCTACAGTGAGCAAGGAACACAAAACTCCCTAAGATGTTAGTTAATGGAGAAAAATAACCTTGGAGGAAACCAGGCTCACCGGGGGAGCCAGTTCCCCTCTGGCTAAACAGCATGAATATAATGCCAATATTAGTTATCTATGTTTAATACAAGTCATGGTTTTAATTAGTTAACTGAGTAGATGTTGGTGGCCAATGTTTAAAAATGAACTGTAAGATTAATGACTAAGTGTCTTTGAAGTCCATCCAGAATTAACTGCAGAAGTACACACAGATGCATTGTTCTTTGTTATTTGGCTCATGAAGGCTTTAGTTGGCATTACTGTATTGACTATGTATTCCATTTAAAGAGAGCGTAGTCCATCCTATCACCAAGATGATGCAGGCAGAGGTCAGTGAGGTGCTTCGTAGTCCGGCTGGAAGCTTGTGGCAGTTAATTTTGGTGAAGTCCATCCAAGGTCAGAGGTTCAGGCAGTGGCAAGTGAAGTATCCCATGTCCTGTGCTTGGTCTTGGAAGTAGTTCATCCTCTGTGATGTCCATCATGGTAGACTGAAGTGATGCAGGCAGTGATTATCGAAGTGCCCCTCACTGTCTGGCTGGTACAGACTCCAGTTAGTAGTCATCATTCAGTGACACAAAGTGGCAGAAGTGGGACATCGGGCAGGACTGGAGCTGGATCTGGATATGTATCCCGAGGATGAGACAGAAAAACTAATAGAATAATATTAGCATAGATGCCATTCAATTTAAAGCAGAATTGTAGAATATGAGAAGTGTTTCCAGTTCCGAGGGACCTGACTAATGTAGCATAACTATGAGTTGAGGGATAAATTAGGTGTATGCCTGGCTGAAGAGATGAGTCTTTAGTCTAGACTTAAACTGAGAGAGTGTGTCTGAGTCCCGAACAATGCTAGGAAGATTATTCCATAGTTTAGGAGCCAAATAGGAAAAGGTTCTACTTCCTTTTGTGGATTTTGATATTCTAAGAATTATTAACAGGCCGGAGTTTTGCGATTGTAATGAACATGATGGATTATAGCATGATAGAATGTCCCTTAAGTACTGTGGAGCTATCCTATTCAAAGCTTTGTATGTAGTTAACAGAATTTTAAACTTAATATGAAACATAACATGCAGCCAGTGTAACAAAGATAAAATGTAGCTGATATGAACATATTTCTTGGTTCTAGAAAGCACTCTGTCTGCTGCATTTTGAACTAACTGAAGCTTATTTACTGAACCTGCGTGATATCCTCCCAGTAATGCATTACAGTAATCTAGTCTTGAGGCCATGAACACATTCATTAATTTTTTTGTTATTGTGTGTTTGAATGTATGCTGTGGACATTTAGGGTTCCAACCAATATCTTTCTAAATGCCAGAGCACTTAAAGTGTTCATTTTTACCTGTGTGTGTGTGTATGTAGTGTCTCAGTATGCTCTGGAGGAGTTTGAGTCCTTGCAAGAGGATCTAAAGCTTGAGAGGGACCTACGTTCTGAAGCAGAGAAGTTTGCGCATGAGGTAAAAGCTTGGTTGGCTTATTTTATTTATGAAGTGGTGTGAATATGTGTTTTATCCTTTCTCTCTCTCTCTCTCTCTCTCTCTCTCTCTCTCTATCTCTCTCTCTCTCCCTCTTGTGTGTGTTGTGTGTGTGTGTGGTTGTGTGTAGATGCTAGTAGAACAGAAGAAGCTGAAAAGACAGAGCCAGATTTTGGTCCAGAGTGTGTGTCCAGCCGAAGGTCTGCAGAAAGCTCTAGCAGAGATCAACACACTGACACACACTCTAGAGACCCAGAGACTGGAGCACCAACAGCAGGTAAAACACACTAACATATTCGCTCTGTTCCAAAACGTTGTGAGCTGCCCTGCTGTCTATTGCCTACATATATATTTGGGTTCTAAGGCAACATCTTAACTGAAATGGAACCCAGTAGGTGACTGATTTGGGACACTCTACATAGGCAGCAACTACAAATAGCACTCTGCACGGGAGACTTGATGTTTGATTCCAACACAGTTTGACGTTAGCATGTTGCTAAGCTAACAACACAATACTCTAATTAGCATACAAATACAGAGCACACACAAATATTGGATAAAATACTACATATTTTATTAGATTGAATTATGTTTAGTAATACTTTTCAGTACAGAATGACTTGCATAGTATTTTTATTATCAACATTCTCCCCTTCTTTGATTTTTTTTCCACTGAGCTTGGTGAAATGTTCTCCCTTAGAGAACTGGGAGGGAATTTATTTTCTGAAAATATTTTTGCGTTCTTTCACAATAGTTTTACGTTCCCTCGCAATAGCTTTATCCATCTCTTATGAAAATTAATCATGGTTTTACTACAGTAACCATAGATCAAGTATGGTATTTGTAGTAAATCCATAATAACCACAAAATGCACCATGGTTTTACTACAGTAACCATATTTTAACCACAATATTAACAGATAAACCACAGTAATAATAATACAGAAAAAACAAAACTATGGTAATAAAAATCATAATTATTCAAATTATTACCCAAAAAGCAAGGTTACTTCAATTTTACTATAGTAACACCATGGTTAATGTGTGGTATAAGTACTATGTTTCTTTAAAAAAAAAATTGCATTAGTATTACTGCAGTAACCATGAATGTAGTAACCATTTTAGTAAGAACCATGGTACATGTACCACAAATAAACCATTGTGTTACTATTGTAAAACTAAGCATGTGTTGTTTTTTTGTTTGTTTGTTTTTTTGTGGATGATTTATTATTTTTATTACTATATATAGTTTTGGTTTTCCTAAATTATCACTATGGTTAAAATATGATTGCTAGAGTAAAACCATGATAAATTTTGTGGTTACTACAGTATGGTTTTACTACAAATACCATAGAACAAACAAAGTATCTTTGTAGGTAGCATGATGGTGTCACCTACCTTTTGGAACAGCCTTTGCAACTGTAGTGCACCTCTGATGCCTTAAAAGCTGCAAAAGGGAGGAAGCTCACTAGGTTTTGGAACAGAATTATTAATCCCTACACTGTCCTTTAGGTTGCAGTGTCCTGAGAAAGTAAAAACTGTCATTAAAATAATAACAGAATAATAACAAACAAACCAATCGAATGAAGCCTTAAAGTGCCTGGACAACATCAGTTCCTTCCAGTGTCACACACAAACTGTTTTAAACACACATACACATGGTTTGATGCTTGCTTGTGTAAAAGGAGAAAAGGTGAGCAGTACTCTGCATTTAAACAATCATCAACATATTATTAAAGGATCATGGAAAACGACTGGTGCCAATCCACACTTACTTATCAGCAATTTCTCACTCTCTCATGCTCAGTTATGACCTGTTTATAAGCAATTACACATGCACACACTGTCCAGAGTTACTTATCAGCTGTCACACACACACATACTGTATATGCACTCAGACAGAGTCCTGACTTACGTATCAAAGTGACCCACTTTCTGGGTATTTGTCTGTCACCACTATAGACTATTTTGCAGACTACGAAGGAAAAGAGGCTGTGAGGGATGAAATAGTCTGTTCAATATAGGGCCGTTCACACAGGATGCATTCTTTTGTTTCACCTGTGCTGTATTTTAATTGTTTATTGCCTATGTAAACATACACTAAGACACTTTTGGTCATTATGGCATGTCCAGCTGGTTTTTAGCATTTTGTGCCATGAGCGCCACATTTTTAAGAAACTGTGAGAATCAGGTGAATCTGGGGCTGGGATAAGCATATCTTTATATTAGCAGTGGTGTATGGAAGTAAATACACTAAAAAAAAGGAATTTTGCTGCTTGTTTAAATAATTAAAATGAACTAAAGCAACACAATTGTAGAATATTTTGTCATAACTTGATATCATTGTGTTCTGTCCAGTTAAATTTGTAAAATGGAAGTTTACTTAATCCGTTTAAATTGGGACTACATGAATACATTTTGTGGTGTTAATGTAGCATTAATGAAACTGGGCAGGGGATTTTCATTTTCCAGCATGCTTTGCATGGGACACGATAGGGAGAGTAAATGTTCAAACTAAGTGTTATTTTATGGGGTTTTTTGTGCCAGACGAATATAAAGGGGGATACTTGTTAGTGTTTAATGTTTTGTTATGTTGAGATTTAGAAAAGTTTCTGTTATGTTTGAGTTTTGGGGGTTACCATTATGGTGAAGAGTGGAGATTGAGCTAACGATAAGAACAGGTAGATGTCATACATAAAATTGATTGCCTGCTTCACTAAGCAACTGGTGTGCTAAATATAGCATAGTAACTAAACGACACTCTGTAGGGCCTCCAACCAGCATGTATTTAGCATGCTAACATTCACTTTCACTATTAAGTACATAAAGAAATAAAAGAGATTTATTTAAGTTACATTGACACGTTTTATTTTGTAGGGCTTACCAAATTCAACTAGGTTATTTCTACACAAAGTGTTTGTGTTGAGATTACATAGTAATTTTAAATTAAATCTGAAGTATGTAATTTCTGCAACACTAGTGCCACTGAATGGAATTGCAAAAATAAACAATGTTTTCAAAAACAGATCTTCAAATACAACCCTCATCTGCTGTTGTACAGTCAGATAGTCCCGACTCCAGCTCACACCATTGGTTGAGTAGCGTTGTTGGGGCGGGTCTAAGCAGGTAGTTCAAAACAACCACAGGAATTTTATAGCGCCACAGAGACACAATGTTTACAGTTTTTTTGAAAATTAACATATGAATGGCTTACTAATCTGCATATTAAGCTGGGATAGAAGAAAGTATTGAAACACTGAAAAAGTCACAGACTTCAGCTTTACGAAAACTCATTTCAAAACACGTGAAACCACTGTCCACGACTGAATCAAGTTCAGCCAAGGAGCTATTTTTTTGAGTGTACATAAACTGTATAAACTCAACCTTTTTTTCAATAATGTTGCACCCCATATAGCTATTTTTTTGTAATTAACGTTAATAGAGGAAAACACACACCGAATCAAAATTTAATATTTAATCCCCACTAATATCCTTCCCCAATCACCAACCCCACCCTAACCCCCAACGAACACCCCTGTGGTCACATAAAATAATACACACACACACACACTCACACACTCACACACACACAAAACAAAACATTAAATATATAATAAACAAACATAATTAAACTAGATCTCTCTCTCTCTCCCCATCCTTTCCCCAAGAGTCCCATAAAACTGCTAAATAATTACTTTATTTTCTGAAAAACAAGTCCCCAAACCCCAGCCTTCTACTTGCCACCTCCTCGAAAGCTGCCACCCTCCCCATCTCTGCACACCACTCCGGAAATGATGGCGCTCCGTCCAACTTCTAACCCCTTAAAATAATTTGTCTGCCAATCATAATACTGGCCAGAACCCAATTTTTTGCCCCAAAATACAAAGTCTGGGGCCAAGTAAAATCTGAGTGCCCAAAACGTCACACAAACAACATGAACCTTCAACCAAAAATCTTGGATCTTAACACACCCCCAAAAGACATGGGTTGTGTCTCCAAATTTTGATTGGCATCGCCAACAGGTGGGTGTGTCTTTAAGACCAAGCCTATACAATCTAGAGGGGGTCCAATAAAATCTATGTAAAATCTTGAATTGCATAAGGCGAACCTTTGCATCTCTAGATGCAGACTTGACATTTTTTAGGATCCAAGCCCACACTCCCTCCTCCAATACCAAATTTAAATCTTTCTCCCATAATCTCTTGAGAGAAGTTGAAGCTCCGTCCCCCAGACTCTGAATTAGCAGAGAGTAATACACTGATGCCTCATGACCTTTTCCAAAAGCAGTAATCACCTCTCCCAGGGTATCTGCCGCTTTAAGGGGGTGTGTGCTACTCCCAAAAACAATACAGAGCAGGTGGCGCAGCCGTAAATACCTATAAAACTGAGATCTGGGAATCCCAAATTTTTGAACCAAATTCTCAGAAGATCTCAACACTCCACTCTCATACAGGTCACCGAGTTTAGTAACCCCCCTCACAATCCACTCTGACCAGCAGAAAGGGGACTTAATACATAATTTAGGGTTCAGCCATATGCTTGAGGCAATGTTTAAATAAATGTCCAAATTAAACACTCTGGACACTTTTGTCCATACTGAGTGCAAATGTGAGTTAACGGGGTGTAACTTAACTTCTCCAATTAGTTTGAGCTGCATTTTAATAACATTAACCTTCCCAATCATAGATAAATGTTATGAAGCCCACCTGCCCACATTGCTCGAAAACCTTTTTATTAAGGGGTCAAAATTAACTCTAACTAAATCAGACAAATTTGCTGGGAATAAAATGCCCAAATACGTAATGCCCTGTTTAGGCCACTGGAAGGCGCCCAGCTGGAAAGACGTTACTAGGCAGTACCCTGTCGGAGCCAAAGCTTCGGATTTAGACCAATTGACTCTGTATCCCGAGAATTTAGAAAAGGAATGAATAATTCTATGGAGGCAAGGCATAGATCTAATGGGGTCAGAGACGAATAATAAAATATCATATACGTAAAGCAAAAGCTTATGCGTCATTCGTCCCGCCACCACCCCTGGAAAATCATCTTCCCTTCTTATCACGGCTGCTAATGGTTCCAGGACAAGACAGAACAATAATCCAGAGTAAAATAATCTGAAATTAATCCATTTGTTTGTACTGCCACTACCGAGTGTCTATAAAGTAACTTAATCCATCCAATAAAAGTATTCCCGAACCCATATATTTCCAAAATCTTAAAAAGATAATCCCATTCTACCATATCAAACGCCCGGTGTCAAGTGAGATGGCCGAGACCAGAGTCTGATCATTCGCCACTGACCACTTAATATTGATGAAATGCCTAATGTTATCAGAAGAGCTGTGGCCCCGAATAAACCCCACCTGATCTACGTATATGTATAAGGGATGTCATAACTTTACTTAATCGGTTAGCCAGAAATTTTGACAATATTTTTACCTCTAGCTGGATCAGGGAAATTGGACGGTAACTCTTACACTCGCTTGGATCTTTGTCCTTTTTAAGGATCAGACTGATCCGGGCTTGTGTCATGGTTGGTGGAAGCTTTCCATTCTTTAATGATTCCGTATAAACTTCTAACAAAAGTGGAGCCAATTCTGTAGCATAAGATCTAAAAAATTCAGCAGCAAAACCATCTGGCCCCGGAGCCTTACCTGTAGGCAAGGCCTTAATTACCTCGTCAAGCTCTTCCAAGGTTATCTCAGAATCAAGAGATTTTTTTCACTCAATCGTCAGTTTAGGGAGTTCTAATGGTTCCACGAAGTTCCTAATATCTTCATCAGTAGACGAAGACGTGGATCAAGATAAAATTCTTTAAAAGCATTATTAATATCAGTGGCCGAGGTAAATATTTCCCCACCAGCAGATTTCACTGAGGGAATGGTAGAAAAAGACTCTCTCTTCTTTATGTATCTAGCCAAAAGCTTCCTTGCTTTGTCCCCTGACTCAAAGTATGACTGTCTTGCCCTGAATAGCCAAAACTCCACCTTCCGTGACAAAACAGTATTATATCTGTATTTCAGTCGGGTCAATTCTCTGAGGCCATCAGATGACATTCGGCGCTTCAGCTCTTTTAATATTCCCTTCCAACTCCACGAGTTCTCGTGCTTTGGATTTTTTGGTGAATGATGCATACTGTATGATCTGACCCCTAAGAACCGCCTTAAGTGCCTCCCAAGCTACGCCCACAGGTGGACCAGTTGGTCTATAAACATTAATTTCAACTTTTAACATTTGTTGAAATTCAGGATTTTGCAAAAGAGATATATTAAAGTGCCAACTATATGATTTCTTTTTCTCTGTATGTGGCAACACCTCTAAACTCACCAGAGCATGATCTGAGACTAAGATATTTCCAATTGAGCAATCCACAACAGATGAAATGAGGGACTTAGATATATAAAAAAAACATCTATTCTACAATAAATCTTATGGACTGATGAAAACAATTTATAGTCCCTACAAGATGGGTTCAGAAGTCTCCAAATATCTGTAAGGCCAAGATTTTTACACATCCTGAGAAGCGTCAATGTTGCTCTTGGGGGCTTGTACACTTTTGCTTCACTATGATCAAGGACTAAGTCCATCAAAAGATTAAAGTCTCCTCCAAATATTATATCATGAGGGATGCCAGCGGCTTGCAACATCCCTTCAAGATCTATAAAAAAGCCCTGGTCATCAGCGTTAGGTGTGTAGATATTAGTAAAAATCTAACTTTGCCCCTGAATTTCTGCAGAAACAATAATGACTCTTCCTAATTTATCTTTAATATGTTTGAGACATTTGAATTGTAGATGTTTACTTATCAGTGTAATGACTCCCCTGAGTCAGGATGCTTTTACTTGAGCCAGCACTAAAGAAAACATTTCCACCCCATTTCTTCCCAAATTTTCTAGCTTCCTGTGGGGAAAGATGCGTTTCTTGAAGAAACACTATATCATATTTCTTACGTTTAAGAAAAGAAATAACCTTCCTTCATTTTATGGGGTGCCCCAACCCATTCACATTCCACGTGGAGAGAGATATTAAGTTTTGACATATTAGAAAAAATACATTGTGTGTCAAACACAATATTATAAAGACCACATTCCAACATTAGTGTAACAATTAAACCCCAAACTTCCCCCCAACCAAACAAACAGATAAAAGAAAAGCGTGCACATTAACCCTGTGCACGACAGCGCCAACCGGCGTCCATCCCTCTAAACTCAAACAGTCCATGTACGCCTACGAGAGTCCCCATGACAACTTTGCCGTCAGATTGCTCAAATCCGGTGTTTCTATACAGATTTTGTAAAACAGAATTACACAGCAAAAATCCAGCCAATAAGCGGAATAAACACAAAATAAACTAATAGATTCATCCACATAACTGTCCCGAAGGTGTGTTACTCCACAGAACAAGCTCTAGCCGCTAGCAGAACCAGCACAAAAACAAAAAAAATTCATTAAAAAAAAAAGTTCAGATCTTGGTGCAGTCAAACGAATGTTCAGTAAGCCGGCCCATTCAGCCGATAAATGAGTGCAACAAAAGACCCAATCACTTCAGTGTCCTGCAAGAGATGTTCCACAAAACAAACTCCACGCCACAGGAGGCATAAGCACCAAAAACCTGCAGATTTATCCACAAGCTGCCCCAAAGAAATGATATTACACAAAACAAACTCTAGCCGCTGGGCAGAACCAGCAAAAAAAGAAACTAAGGCGCCCGGCTTCCCCGGGCAGTCGAGTGTATATTCAGTGAGACAGGCCCACTAAACAGCAACATGAAAAACACCAAATGGCTTACTCACTCCAATGTTTTTATGAAGGACAGTGCTTGCTGTGGGCATGTAAATTCTCTACGGCCATCCTTAGCATCTAGTCTCAGTTTGGCCGGAACATCAGAGCAAACGCGATCTTCCGTTGATGTAAGAGATTCTTGCATTCCTTGAATCGATCACATTTCTCTCTTGTCGAATTCGCAAAATCTGGGAACAAGAAAATGCTGTGGTTCTTCCAAGAAAGCTTTCCTTTACTCCTCGGCTCGCGTAACACGAGATCTTTATCGGATGATCTCAGAAATTTGGCCAGAATTGATCGGGGCCTGTCTCCCTCAGCCGATCTCCGAACCAGGACAGCTTATGGCCTGTTATGTCGAGCAGACTCGGGAAGAGCTCATCTAGGAATTTCTCCATATCTCTGCCTTCCTCATGCTCAGGAATTCCAACAATTCGGACGTTGTTTCGTAAATTACGACTCTCCAAATCCTCTAGTTTCTTCCAAATGCACTGCAAGTCTGTCTTGGTCGCTAGCGGGTTAGCAGCTAATTCCCTCTCCGATGACTCCAGATAATCGATCCGTTTCTCTACGTCCGATCGTGTAACCAACTCAGAGAATTTCACCTCCATGGAAGTGATCGATCAATGTATTACAGCCAGATCCTCCAAGTCTGCGACGATCTTCGCCAGCATTGCAGACATGCTCGCCAGTTGCCGCTGAATTTCTCCCATCGCAACGTCCAAATTGAGTCCCTGGTGTCACCTAAGTGTCTTTTAATATCTCCAGAGACAGAGGATTTTGAATTCTTTGACATATTGTCTTCATAAAACAGTTAAGAATCAGGGTGTATCGAATCTCACAGGTTTATGACATAAAAAGTATTAAAAACTAGCAAAGTGCACAGAGCTCGCCGTTCACACGTCCAACCCTCGCATGGCGTCACGCAACTCCTAACCATATAGCTATTTTTAACGCAAAAACGCATCCTGATGAACATCTTACTGTGGTAAGGTCCTAGATCTTATCTACTTTGTCTATTTCTGTTGTTGTTGTTTGCTTATTTGCTTATGTTGTTTATTATTGGGCTGTGTGTGTTCTGTACACCAGGTGAAGGCTCTGGAAGAACAAGTAAATGGCAGTGAGTTAAAGAAGCAGCTGACAACGTTACAGAAACAAACCGAACTGCTAGAGGAGGAGAGAAAACAATGGCAGCACAAATACACTAAAGCTGAAACTGAGACCAAAGACCTCAGATTTTCAGGTACACACACACATTGCTTCATTTCATTGTGTTTCATGGCAGCCAGTGGCCGTGTCAGCTGTGTTGTAAGTCAGATAACTGGCTCACACCAGTATTCTGATCTAAAACTCTTGCAGATATGGCTATACCTGTTCACCTGTACCAGTGTAACAGCAGTCAAATCCATCCAGGTGTTTGTTGCACTGAGGACTCTGTGTGTGTGTGTGTGTGTGTTTTACAGTGGAGGAACTGAAGAAGAAGCTTCAGCAGGCCTCCAACCCCCCACCAGCTGCCCCAGTGCCCCCTCCACCACCTCCCCCACCCCCACCTCCTCCACCTCCTCCACCTTCTGCTACCTCAAGCAACCCACTCAGGTGAGTGTCTGTTTGTGCATTTCAAGTGTCAGTAATGATTGCACAGAAACCTCTCTGTCCCCAAATCTGAGTGGCTGCTCATTAAACAAATAAGCAACCTCGGCTTCAGTCTCCAGAGAAAACACGGTCAAGTATGATTTTCGCCATGTTCTTCAAGAGTGGAGCAGGGCTTGCTGGCCAACAGGGTTAAACTCTATGTCTATGTATGTTTTCTCTATTTTCTCATTCTCTTTCAGCTCATTGTTGTCTTTACTCCGGAAGAAAAAAGATGTCAACACTGAAATTCCATTAGTAGAGAAGGACTCCTCTGACAAAAGCCCAGGTAAAGAGCAAATATCCAGCATAGACCTATGGGAGATTATTTGCCACTTACTGTAAGGCTGCATAGGGAAAGATGTGCGTGCCTCAGCAAAAATGAATACATGCAAAGATTACATAGATTGATCATTTAAAACATAGTATTCAGTGGTTGCTAATGTTTCAAGGTTTTGTTATTGTTTCGTTTCATTAGCAGGGCTGCCCTGTAGTTCCTCACTGAGCTGTATAAAAACAAATAGATTTCAGGCGTTTATGTTGACCTTTTTGATCAGTGTTAAGTGTCAATTAAAATACTGCATTGTATTCAGTTAGAGGGAATGTAATTAATGTACACTGTTTCATATAAAGTTCAGTTTCTCATCATGCAGCAGCTGTTAAGAATGAAAGACTTGGGTCAAGTTCAAGTTTGTCCTAAGCCATTTCTTTCAGCCTTAAAGTTCGAAAGAAGTGAGAGATAATAGAAAATGACTACAGTCTTTTGCTGAAGGACAAACACTTTTGTACAGAGTTTGGATAAGTCATTACCCATTTATGCTTACAAAAATTTGACAATTCTTCAATTATCGGCACAATTTTCTGGTTTATACAATCTGACTGGTGAACTTTCACCTTCTTTTTCACTGAGTTTAAACATTTCCAAGGAATGGTTGCCTTTCGAATGGATTGAATCGTTATAATAATTATAATTGCTAGTCAAACTTAGATACTTCATTGAACAATATTGTGTTCTTGTAAATGTAGAACCACTTTTTGATATCTCATATGAATAGGTTATTGCAGTTCTGAAATGCATGTAGAATTTAGCACAAAAAAAATTTGAGATTGACATTTTTGTCATGTCAGGAAAACATCAGACTCGTAAGCAGATAAAATTCACAGTATTTGCCAGTGTTTGCCATGGCCATTAAATAAAGAAAACATCACAGATCAACTATTTTTCAATTTGGTTTTGATGTTTATGCATTCTAAAAACCCTCATAACCTTCTGCTCAGTTGTGTTTGCACATATCTGATATTATTCTGTATCTGAAATGACAGCTAATGAAAAGCAGCCTTTTAACAACAGATGTGTGTTCATCTGCTTAAATACTGTTGATCATAAGTGCACAGAAATGTGTAATTAAAAGTGTCTTTATGGATTCTATAACCAAAGTAATATTCAGGCAATGAATATGCGTAAATCTGTGTATAAATGTGTTTTAATAGAAATCTTATTTGAATGTGTACCTGACAGAGAAGGACGTTAGACAGCAGGCCGTTGATGAGATGATGCTGCGAATCAAAAAAGGCATTCAACTCCGGCCTGTTTCCCAGACAACCAACAGAGCGAGACCAGGACCGGTACACATTTAAGCCTACCTCATACAAGCATGAAAACACTCACAGCCTGGATACAACTTTGCATAGAACCTTTGTGTAACTTCAACCATTCCAACCTGTCAAAATTATTTTGTTTCATGATATGCTACTTAATTATTTCCCTAATGGATTTTCCTGCAGAAAGAACGGACACCGTCAAATTCTGCCATACAGGAACTTCAGGGAATCTTGGTCAGGATTGCTTTATTTATCTATCTTCTCTAATTATAAATTATTCATCTTTTATTTGATTACTAAATGTAAGCGTTAGCATAGTTCTAACAGTAAGATCTCAGGATTCATTCTATTAGGCATCTCATCCAATCACAATATAGCCTCAGCTTTATAAGCACGCTCAGTTGTTTCTTATTGATGGCATACTTTGTTTTCATTGGCTGATCCAATATCTAAAGCGCCAAAAAGCAACAGTATTTACACTTTTCAGGGGAATCAACCTACAAATGGCTTACTTAGTTTCTGCATATTAAGCCGGAATAGCAGAAAGTATTTTAACATCCAAGAAATTACACACTTTACTTTAGAAATTTATTTTTAAATAAAGTCATATATTTTTAAATATTAAATGAAGTTCCAAAAGTAAGTTTTGGAGGAGCTTCTATATCTAGGCCTTCCAGTCATGTCCTAAGGATAAATAAATGTCTGCTTCCCTCACACCGGTGACGATTCTTCCGGCATCCCTCCACCTCCCTATCTTCACGTTACATTTCATAACACCTATAGCAATTATTTGGGGGAGGATGTTATGGACAGCATGCCAAATATGTTTACCTTAAAGGGATAGTTCACCTAAAAATGAAAATACTCTCATTTACTCACACTCATGCCATCCCAGATGTGTATGACTTACTTTCTTCTGCTGAACACAAACAGAGATTTTAAAAAGAATATGTCTGCTCTGTAGGTCCAGACAATGCAAGTAAATGGTGGCCAGAACTTTGAAGCTCCAAAAAGCATAGAAATGCAACATAAAAGTAATCTATAAGACTCCAGTTAAATCTTCAGAAGCGATATGATAGGTGTGGGTAAGAAACAGATCAATATTGAATTTCTCCTCCCTGCCCAGTTGGTGGCGATATGCACGAAGAATGCGATCCCCAAAAATAAAAGAACAAGAAAGTGAAAGTTGAGTTTTATGGTAAAACATTTTTTAAAAAGGATTTAAATATTGATCTGTTTCTCACCCACACCTATCATATCGCTTTTGAAGATTTAACCACTTGAGTCTTACGGATTAATTTTATGCTGACTTCATGTGCTTTTTTGACCTTCAAAGTTCTGGCCACCATTCACTTGCATTGTATGGACCTACAGAGTTGAGATCTTCTTCTAAAAAGCTTTAATTTGTGTTCAGCAGAAGAAAGTCATCCACATCAAGGATGGAGGGGTGAACTACCCCTTTAATGCACTCCAGAACTATATGAACCAGTGAACTCATGAATTATTATTATAAATACATTACTTAAAAAAAATGTAATAAACATTTTAAAATAGAATTTAGGTGTGTGTTAGGAAACAGCTTGCTGTTGATATGGTAACTGAATGTTTCCATTTAGAACTCTGTAAAGCGTCCCGGCCCCTCCCCCTCATCTGGGACAGGGCCTCCTTCAGCATCACCAAATTCAGAGCTAGAGAAAGCCCTGCACAGACGGAGGCAAGCGTTAAAGACAACGCAGAACAACAGTCAGTTAAACTCAAACACTTCACCACTCATTCTCAGTCCAAGATCTAGTTCATCTGTTTAACTTGTCCACCCTTCCCCTTCAGCGACTCCCAATAGTTTTCTGGATGTGACCCAGATTAAGCAGACCCAGCCAAAAACAGACCAGAGCACAAGGGACCAGGACACACAGCTCAACAACCACAATTTGCAATGACCAACCCAAAACCACAAAGGAGTGCATTGGTTGTGAGTATCAGCTCTTTTATGGAGATCCACAGGTTAACAGACCAATAAAATATGTCTTCCTGAATCATGATTCAGAGATATTCATCCAAACTAACCAAGCATGTTCGACTCCTCTGAGTCATTTGCAAACTCGGTAAAGTCTCTAAATCCCTGAGGCCCTTTAATCTTTTCATATGTAATACTTGAATAATTTGAGCCATAATGTGACTACAGTGCCTATTTTGTTTTGTATTTGCATATAATATACACTCATTGAGCACTTTATCAGGAACACTATGGTCCTAATAAAGTGCCCAATGTGGTCTTCTGCTATTGTAGCCCATCCGCCCCAAGGTTCAACATGTTGTGCATTCTGAGATGCTATTCTGCTCACAGCAATTACACAGAGTGGTTACCTGAGTTGTTAAAGCCTTTCTGTCAGCTCAAACCAGTCTGGCCATTCTCCATTGACCTCTCTCATCAACAAGGCATTTCTGTCCGCAGAACTGCCGCTCACTGAATGTTTTTTGTTTTTGGCACTATTCTGAGTAAACTCTAGAGACTGTCGTGCGTGGAAATCCCAGGAGATCAGCAGTTACAGAAATACTCAAACCAGCCCATCTGGCACCAACAACCATGCCACAGTCGAAATCTCTGCGATCACATTTTTCCCCATATTGATGGTTGATGTGAACATTAATTGAAGCTCCTGACCCATATCTGCATTGCACTGCTGCCATACGATTGGATAATTAGATGACCGCATGAATAAGTAGGTGTACAAGTGTACCTAATAAAGTTCTCAGTGAGTGTATATATGCATATTAACTACACTTCATAAATACCACTAATACAAGAAAAGATTAGTGAAGAAATCCTGACAGTTTACAAACTGTGCTCAGATTAGCCAAGATACCGAAGTCTGCGAAACATAAGTTAGAGATTTCACTCAAATATTTCTCAAATATCAACATCCTCAAAATGCTTTCAACATTAAATATATAGCTCTGTACTCTTACTGCATGTCAACAATTGTCTCATTTGTGTCTGTTTTTACATCTCCTAGGGAATTTTAGAGGGAACATCTGAGACAAAGTAGATAACTTATAAATGTAAAGATAACTCCATTAAGTCCCCTGAGCTGCCAAATAACAACCTCTGGGCAATAAAAGTTGCAGGTTTTTATATAAAATGTCATTTAAACTCACATTTTTGGTATATTGTTTGATTTAGGGATTTTTCCTTCATTTTGAGGGACCTTGTTCACCTTGAGTGTCTTTGGTAGTTTAAAAGTAGTGAAACAAAATCCTCCCATCCCAAAGTCTTTCAGAACTCCAAAGTGGTACAGAGAGGACGGTCCAGCCAAAGTTATTGACACATGCTTTGTTTGTATAAGAAGCATTTCTAGAGGGGCGTTGGTGGCTACCCTTGAACATTTGCCAACCTAGTGTGTTTTTGAATGGCCATGTCTAGACCAGCATTAAACTTGTAATGTCCCACTCGGTAATTACAAGGTGCTGGGGTGAACTTATCCCCTTTTAACAATTTCTGTACTAACCAGGATAGTTTTCTTTCTTTTTTCTCTTTCGGCATTGGTCTCTTTCACACAGAAATTGTTATTTTCTGCGACAATACCAAAGAGAAATGATTTGAGGTCAGCAATCATGCAACACTTTTATTCCGCTAGAAGAGATTGAAGTGATTTTGAAAATAACAGACAACGAATTGACGCTATTTATACAGTTATTGACTCAGCTGTAAAGAAATGTCTTATTCTTTTGCTCCAATTGTTCAAATGCCAACATGACAATAAAACTGTTATTGAATAGAATATATTAAACAGATTAGCTTAAATGGGTGTCTTAAGTGGCTGAAGTCTATTCTGAAAGCATGTATAGCTTTATTTTCTCAAAACGAGAGCAAGTCCTTCATTGTTGCACCATAATCACGTGATGAGGCCTGAGGGGGTTTCAGTTGTTGCAGCCCTAAGGAGATATTGCGAGAGCAGTTTGATCTCTGTGCCACTCTGAAGACTTTCATGAGGTGTTGGTATACAGCAGAAGGCCTTGGCTTATGTAGGAATAAGGCACATACCTGCTGCTGTCACACTGACTTCCAGGCAATGACTCTTTGAATTGTCAATGGAAGAAACTAGTTCTGATTTTCCTTTTCAATGTGACATGTGAAGTTGTAAGTGTTCATATTGTAGAAATCAAGCGGCGGCACATTCAATAGTGTTTTCATTCTTTTTTCATCCAGTAGTGCTGAATTGCAATTTATAGACATATTCAAAATAACTTTTTTTGTATCTAAATAACGTGAAATCTACTGGAAATGCATGCCCCCAAAAATAAAATGTCGAATCCTTTTTAAAACGCCCTTCAAAACTGTAGGTCTCTTTAAATGTTTCTGCACCATGGAATCAGAATTATGTAAGTATGCTTAAAAAATATAATCTGCAAATCTGAGCAAATTAAAACATTTCAATATATAAGGTCACTCTTTTCACACACAATTCTCGAACAAGGACATAACCTTTGATATGAATGTATTATATATTGTACAAGATGAGATCTAAAGGTATTTTGATAAGCTGCAAAGGCTGTCTAACTTACAGAACCCTTGCAAGGTTGTGATCATTCAGGACCGATTTAAAGCATGTCTGCAGACTCAAGAATTTGCTATTTGTTTGAGGTCCGTTTTAAATGTTACAAATACATATAATTACTTCCGTTCATGGAACAAACAAAAAAAAAAAGAGATGTTTGGTAGAATGGTAAATGTTTTTCAGAAGAAAGAAAGCCATAGAGGTTTGGAACAACAATCATAGAATTTTCATTTTTTGGTGAATTCTCTCTTTTCATCTGTATTAGATAAAACTAATCTTTTATTGGATCTTTCATTTCTAGGTTTGATGTTGCTTGTCTAGAACTTTGTGTCGTTATTATCTGTGTCCAGTCTATTGGGAAGTGTTTATTTTGCCGGAATCGTACACTAGATCAGATTAACACAATGGTGTGTTGTTTGTCACACTTCGTTACACAGCAGGATTTCATTTCCTCCGGTGAGCTGCAGCTGCTGTGTGTTGTGTTGTGGAACCGGAGAGGTGCGTGTGTGTTCATGCCAGGGCTCAGTGACGCCTTCTTACACTTAGGCACAATTTCCAGTGCGGCTTAGAGCTCTTCATGGGGTTAAATCTTCCCGGACACAAGATGAAACTCTATTCCCCTCTTTCTCTTTCTGGTTCGCACTCTCTCCCCTTTTCTCTCCTTTTTACTCTGTTCCTACCCTGATCCTGGCCTGTTCAAAGATAGGAAATAACTATTTTTTTGTGTTGTTTTTCCTAGGTTATGGGTGTCTGTAACTCCAGAATATTTAAGATATCTTAATATCCTTTTAGATTCTGGTTCAGAATAAACTTTCCTTCTAGTATTTTCATTTTGTAGGCCCTGTGTGGGTAAATCCCAGAGATATGGGGCTCTCATTGTAGTTCCATCTGTAAATTGTTGTATTTTACCCATTTTCAATGGTCAAAAACCAAATGTGGGTCACACAGTATGAAGCTAGATTTCCTAGTCCAACAAAACAAAAATCTGAAGTACAAATTCTGCTAAAACTAGAAATGTACCTTTATTTCACATTAAAAACTATAGTGTAAAAATCTGGATTTCCGAGAGTCCATAAATACATTAATATTAAAGGAATTTTCGGGGTTCAGTACAAGTTAAGCTCAATCGACAGCTTTTGTGGCAAAAAAATTATTTTGACTCGTCCATCCTTTATTTTAAGAAAAGCAAAAATCTGGGTTGCAGTGATGCACTTACAATGGAAGTGAATGGGGCCAATTTTTGGAGGGTTTAAAGGCAGAAATGTGACGCTTATAATTTTATAAAAGCACTTACATTCATTCTTCTGTTAAAACTCATGTACTATTTGAGCTGTAAAATTGTTTAAATGGTCTCTTTAGGGTTTTAGTGTTTGTTGACATTTCATCGTCATGGCAATGAAGATGTAAAATTAGAAATAACTTTACACAGAAAAGGTTAGTAAGTGATTTTATGACACTAAAATCATTTTAACATGCATCTTGTGGCTATACTTTTGAAATAGTGAGAATTTTAATGTTTACAGATTGGCCCCATTCACTTCAATTGTAAGTGCCTCACTGTCACCTCGATTTGTACTTTTTTTTTTTTTTTAAGAAAAGGAGGGGCAAGTCAAAATAAATTTTTGTGGTATCAATATTATGCCACAAATACTGTTGATTGAGCTTAACTTGTATTGAACCCGGAATTTTCCTTTAAGAATACGTGACATGTGGCTCTTCAGTTAGTGCAATACCTACAGCATATAGAGAGTTTTGGGATTTCAGAAATGTACATATGCAAAGGTCTGGAATGCATCTTTAAGGTTTCAAGTACCAAAGGTGCTGAAACCCTACAGTATTTGTACTAAATGTTATTATGCTTTTTCTTTCCTAAAAGTATCTGCGTGTCAATCTTGGGATGGTCATGGAATAACCCTGATAATCAGTTTTGCAGTGGACAGGCTCTGCAACAGCCTATACAAGCTGGATAGAGACAATATCAGGGATAGTTTAGTGAATGCTATGAATTAATTATGGATGTGACCTTAAAACATGTTTCTTTTCTGCCACTTTTTTTGGAAGGGCAGCATAGAGGTGACAAGAAACGACATAGAGAAGAGGTGGAAATGGCATCTGGAAATTATTTGAATTCTCAGGTCACCCAAATACGTGTACATTTACAATGTCTCTCTACTCCTGCCCGGTGTTTCTTTGATCGACATGCTGTAAACATTCTGTCAGTCTTAACAAGCTTGCAATCATGAAACAACCTGGGCTGTTGCTCTGTCGCTGCCTCTGTCTTACTTTTGTTTTTTATCGTGTTTTGTAACTCCTCTTTAAGTCGTTTCAAAACCATAGTCTGGCAACACAAAACAACCTCTACTGACAGATTCCCAATTTGGAGCCCAGCTTGTGTGTGTAAAACACTTTATTTAGCCTGTTTTGTTAGTCATTTTGTTTATTTTTTAAACAGAATGATTGCCTGGTGGGGAGCCACAGTAACTTGTAATGCTGGTCTCAAATCTCTCTCTGTGCTCCCAGCACCTCCACCCACTCCCACAGTGTGGAAATAGTTCTTTTTTTCACAGATGTCACCCATTGTACCCCCATAAAATGCAGTTTGCTATAAATCATGTAAGTTTGGTGCACTTTGGAGAGCTGGATTTTATCTACTTTATGTACAGTGCTACACTGTAAAATGTGAAAAATGTGCAATTATTTTAGTTACTCTTGATCTGACCCTGAACAATTTTTTATTTTGTTAGTGTAACCTGATGCAGTCAGGTTGATTAAATCATATTAAATAATATTTTTTAAATGAATAAAACCAGTTCATTTAGATGTTGCCAAACAAAGCACATTCATTTCAAATTTAAGGTTTTTGTTGCTAGTTGATTAGGGAGCTGAACCTGTCAGATTCTTGGAAAGTGGTCTGTAGTTTCACATCACAGCTGTGGGTTTGTGTTTTCTCTCACTGTTATTACAAAACAGTCCATTCACACTCTCTCACACGAACACATAAACACACACAAACACTTGTATGAAGCGGACACTGCTGCCCTTTTGAACAGGCTGGATAATTGGCCTCATTCAGTGTGTGTGTGTCTCTGTGCGTGCATTTGTGTGTCAGTATTTGTTGTGTGTATAGCGAGGACAGGATGTGGAAAAGGAAGTGATGTGTTGTTTAATGCCTCTTTATAATTCAGGAACAGCTTTGAATTCTCAAAACCTGTGTGTGTGTGTGTGTGTGCGTGTGTGCGCGTGTGTGTTGGAAATCCCAGAAGCTTTTTATAATTGGAAAAATGCAATACTAGACTTCAAAGAAGTAGAAAAGCATAATACATTTTATTTATTATGTGTAATTAAATGTATTAAATGCATAAAATATGTTTTTAACTTTAAAGTGTTATTAGTAATATAGTTAGTGTTGAAAGTTATATTTCACATGCGGGAAGAGGTAGTGTTTAAAATGATTTAGTGATGAAAGTCCAAGTATATAAATATTATTTTGCATATAATAATTTTGGTATTTTTTTATTTTGTAGGGAAATCTGGAGCACAAAAAATGGAAATGTTGGAAGGAAGAAAAAAATACTGATCTTACATACACTTTTACACACATCAGGATGATGTTTTAATGAAAAATTAATGGCCAAAATCAGCCCATTTCATATACAAACAATAATTATATGGTGAAATATAATTATTCTTAAAATATCTTTGTTATTACTGTGACAAATATTGAAGTATTTTAACAATGGTGTGGAAGTTTTTTATAATAATATTACAATACAGTACACTTTCTTAATTTAAAAAAACCATAAACAATCAATAAGCCCTAAAACATCACACACAGAGTATGAAAGTCTGATAACTGAGATGAGTCTAAGAGTTTCTTACTTTGTGATTAATTCCAGTGCAAGCAATAAATAAATAATATAATCTTGCATAAATCATAAATCTTATTTTCTATTATTATTTTTTATGTCATACAAGCAGCTCAGACAAATGCCATTATGATAATGTTACACCGACTGCAGATGATGTCACACCAGGACTGATGTCATTTATAAGAGGCAGTTTTATTTCTCTGGCACCTGCAGGGACACAAAACTACCACATTAAAAAGCACCAGTTTCCTGAATATAGACTGAATTGTGCTCTTAATTATGGTTCTCTGTTGCCATTATGTGTTAGTGTGAGAATGTGCAAAAGAGAGAGCCGTACCCAGAATCCCCTCCTGTTCCAGTTCTTCCTCTATCGCCATCAGACGATTGTATTTGTCCATTCGCTCTCCTCCTCTCAACCCGCCCAGTTTGAGGAAGGACACACCCAGCCCTAAAGCCTTAAAACACAAACATACATTTGGTTTATGTTGACCAACACATTTACTTTCCACTTTATACTCCATGTCATTAACTGCATCAGCTGTATTATTGTTTTAGTGTATTCATAGGCACATACAGTATCTATATATGAACTATCATTTTGATTGAACTATATTTGAATTTTCAAAAATTATATAATGTGCATACTTCAACTGTGATATTTCATTGGTTTTAATTACTCAACTATTATTTAAAATGTGGAAAATTATAATAATAAAGAATGATTAGGTTGACTGCTAGTGTATAGTCACACTGTATATACCACACAGACAAAAACACACCAGGTCAACGACTGATGTATCACCAGTTTCGCCTGTGCCTGCAGCCAACATCGTATCTGTATCTCAGGGCACATTAATAGAGAAGTTAAGTGCTTATTAGTCAGTATATTTGGACTTGGATTGTATATATTTTTAAGTTCCATGATCACACTGAACATCCAGGTTCAATTCAAGTTAAGCTCATTCAACAGCACGTGTAGTATAATGTTGTTTACCACAAAAATGTATTTTGTTTTGTCCCTCCTTTTCTTTACAAAAAAAAGACAAAAATACAGGTTACAGTGAGACACTTACAATGGAAATGAATGGGGCCAATCCGCAAACATTAATATACTCACTGTTTTAAAAGTATAGACACAAGACATAAACAATATGCTTGTTAACATGATTTTAGTGTGATTAAATCGCAACGTAACACCGTAAACCCTAAAATGACCATAAAAACAATGATTTAAACAACATTTCAGCTCAAATAATACACAAGTTCTAACAGAAGAACTAATGTAAGAGCTTTTATAAAATTATAATCTTCATATTTCTGACTTTAAACCCTCCAAAAATTGGCCTCACTGTAACCTCGAATTTAATTTAATTTTTTAAAGAAAACTAGGGATGAGTCTAAATAATTGTTTTGTGGTAATCAACATTATGCCACAAATGCTGTCGATTGAGCTTAACTTGTACTGAACCCAGGATATTCATTTAATGTCTCAACAAATCTTCACCAGGATAATCATTAATAACAAACATCTCAGACAAACCACATTTTGGTAATAGTACTCCAAAAATCAATCAGATTGTGTGTCAGCAAGATGGTACAATACCTCTCTGCTCTGCTATGCTTTGTGCGAGGTCAGATATGGTCATGTCGCTGTGATGCCTAATAATGACCTTGGTGACCCCAGGTGGGAGGGGCTTTGCTTCACTCCGGCGAGAACAGGGACTGGACGAAGCATCTGCTATTAAGCAACATGACTGACCAATGACTGATGCCAGTTTCTCCCACTGCTCTACATCCTACACACAAAGACAAACTATAAGTTGGCCCTAATTCCGTAGTTTGCCAAGTCAAGCTGAATGACACTAGTAAAGTGACATTGTTTTATACAGAAAAATAAGGATTTAAATGAGTGTTTTACTGGCCTCTTTTCTGAAAGGATCAATGAGTGCTAAGATAGCAGGATATTTATTAATCAGACCCTCATACATGTCAACCAGCTCATCTGGGGATTTGTGGCAGCCTGACATCACCTCATACTTCCCACGTGACTAGACAAATGCAAGAGAAAAATGTAAATCATATTACTGTATATAGTCATTAAAGTCAGAGTCATTCAATAACAGTGTGGGTATATTATTATGACTTCCTTAAATTACTTTATTATTAACATCTGCTGCATCTGACTTAATAGCTTTTCTTTTCAAAGGTATAGTTCACCCAAAAATAAAAACATTTCATTATTTACTCACTGCCTATGGTGTTAATTTTTTTGGTGGACTAATTTTTATTATAAACACACACCAAGCACTTTATTAGTAACACCTGTACACCTACTTATTCATAAGATTATCTAATCAGCCAATCGTGTGACAGCAGTGCAATGCATAAAATCATTCAGATACGGGTCAGGAGCTTCAGTTAATGTTCACATCAACCATCAGAATGTGAAAAAATTGTTGGCATAATTGTTGGTGCCAGAAGGGCTGGTTTGAGTATTTCTGTAACTGCTGATCTCCTGTGATTTTCACACACAACAGTCTCTAGAGTTTACACAGAATGGTGTCAAAAACAAAAAACATCCAGTGAGCGGCAGTTCTGCGGACAAAAATGCCTTGTTTGATGAGAGAGGTCAACGGAGAATGGTCAAGACTGGTTTGAGCTCACAAAAAGTCTACGGTAACTCAGATAACCGCTCTGTACAATTGTAGTGAGCAGCAGAATAGCATCTCAGAATGCACAACACGTCGAACCTTGAGGCGGATGGGCCACAACAGAAGACAACGTTAAGAACTTTATTAGGACCATAGTGTTCCTACTAAAGTGCTCAGTGAGTGTAAAATAACAGTATACAGGTTTGGAATGACATGAGTATATTATGACAGAAATTTTAATTTTTTTCTGTGAACTATCCCTTTGAGTTCTCTTGATGTGAACATCAACCTTAT
The DNA here is from genome assembly GCF_019703515.2 of Myxocyprinus asiaticus. Taxonomy (NCBI): domain Eukaryota; kingdom Metazoa; phylum Chordata; class Actinopteri; order Cypriniformes; family Catostomidae; genus Myxocyprinus; species Myxocyprinus asiaticus. Next base: position 34,608,090 of record NC_059360.1, read on the forward strand.
TATATACCCCATTCTGTCCTCCCTTTACTCACATAGTCCATGAGACAGTGAGCAGCGCAGTTTACAGCCAGACGCAGCTCTGAGCCCAGAGGCAGCTCCAGGTTAGCACACGCCTCTGTGACCAGATCAAGAGCCTGTTCAGGACACTCAAACCCCACCTGTAATGCTCCATCCTCTAATATACCTATAGGCTGAATATGAGAAAGAGAGTAGGGGATTCATATAGTAATATCAAAACTGAAAAAAAGGTGTTTACATGTTAGGGTTTCAGACAATATTCTTAATACCTAGCTACTTATCTTATGCAAGAAAATCACACTCTTTTATGTGTTTACTGGGAAATGCTCTTCCATTGGTAATCCATTATGCGTCACTATAAGAGTGGCCAATTCTCCACCTGGAGATTACCTTCTTACAAAGTTTAGTTCCACTTATAATCAGTCCCACCTGAACAAGCTAATCAAGGGGTGTGTTCCATTCAGAAGTGCTCATCCCTAGGCCCTATTCCCTTTGAAAATTTACCAATCCACTGCGAGAGCTTTGGAAGGCTGAAAGGTGTGGGGCTAAATAATAACTTTAATTTGGAACTCACCTTTTGAGTAATTTTTATTGGAAATTATGTTTGAAGTGATCTTACAGCATGACTATCAAGACTGTTCTCACTTCGAAGTGCCCTTCAGAGGCTGATTTTAGCACCTGGAAGGCAAGGAAGGTCTTTGGGTTCATTATGTTCAGAATGGAATACTAGCATACTGCAAAATGCAGAGTATGCACTGCATCCTGCCTATTGTTTTGTTTTTTGTTTTTTTTATAATATGTGAAACAGTGTGCATTATTGCAGCCTTCAAGTAATTGATTAGATCGCTAAAGACAATGATTAAACTACTGGAGTCATATGGATTACTTTTATGCTACATTTTATGTGTTTTTTGGAGCTTCAAAATTTTGGTCATCATTCACTTGTATTGTCTGTACCTACATAGCTGAGATATTCTTCCAAAAATCTTCATTTGTGTTCTGTAGAAGATTAAAATTCACACATCTGGGATGGCATGAGGGTAAGTAAATGATGAGAATTTTCATTTTTGGGTTAACTATTCCTTTAATATACCATGCATTAATAAATCATATAGATTGTGTAACAGTGCAGCAGGAGTATTCATTTATGCTTATCCAATGGTACAATAGACAAGAGTTTTTGCCGTCATTCACTGTGTATTTGTTTTAGTTCGGCTTCTTCTGAATTTTGTTTACAACTTCAATGCATGACATTATGCATAACAAATGCCCAAATTGGATTCAAACAGTGGTATACTACACATGACCTCATTACCCCATTGTCACATGACCTCATTACATTGCATGTTTACTTCAGCGAATTGGAACTAAAACCTGTTGTTTTGCATCTAATCCAATTGCAATCCAATTTTGTACAAAAATGTAGTAACTCTTGGCTGTTTAATTAAATAATGAGTCAAACTGTGGTTTATTACTTCAGGTCATTCATCACCAGTGTTGGGTGTAATGCATTACCAAGTAATTAATTACTGTAATAAAATTACATTTTCATTGAAAAAGGGATTACTCTTAATTTTTCAGTAGTTTAATTAGTTACTTCTGATGTAATTGTGTTAAATACTGTAGAGACTATAGAACAATTCTATATAAAACAATAGTAAATTTAAAATAGAAATGTAATGTCTAATGTTTAAATAAATGTTTTCTATTTTAACGCTGCCCCCTTAAATTCTTTGTCAAGTTCATGAATAATTTATTTGAATTTATAGGATTTATTTGAAAGAATTAAAAGAACAATTTCATATCTATCCTTGTATTTTTCATCTGGTCGAGGTTGATCAACTTACCCAACACTGTTCATCACAATGGAAATGAAAGGTCAGGTTGAGCACATTCCATTATGGGTGTGAAACAGTATTCCACGTAGTGTGCTTTGTTGTATACTGCACATTTTGGCAAATTTAGTAGGTACACAGTGCAGAAAAAACTAGACTAGTATGGTAGCATGCTATTCCAAACATTTCAGCACCCCTACCAATAATGCTATTAAGTCTTTAGAGGCAATAGAAACTATAGCAATAGTGCAGTGTGGTTCCCACAATGCACAGTGCACCCATAATAGCCTCCCATCTAAACATAAATATATATTTATAGAGTGACATGCTGTTAAGTGGTTCAATCTGCTTTTTGCAAGCCCTGCACATGGCTTTCATTCAGATGCTGATGTGCAGATAATCACCCCATCAAAGCATAAAAAATCCACATGTAATTTGTGTACTGCTTGATGCTTTTGTGTGAGCCTGAGCATGGAGTATTATGTGCTTTTGTCAAGGAGTCAAGCCCTATGAGAGCATCCTTACCCCGGCTTTACACGCCAATCCATTCAGAACTCTACGCATTTCACACTGCAGCTCAAGGCCCATTCCGATGACCTGCTAGGCCAAACACACACACAAAACACAATTAAGATGAGCAGTATGGACATTGCAAGCTCTAGCCAAGAGAGTCAGCACAGCATTAACATATCTGTGCTGAACATGGCAGAAAGAAAAGGATTATTGAGTTCTACTTTGCTAAGAGACTGTGTTTGTTTATGTTTTGGTGTGAAAAGGTGGGATTCTTGAGCCCACGCATACTTGTCTGGCTCTTTGTGGCGAGCTGGGCAGTAAGATGACCTCCTCCAGTAGGTTGAGTTTGCCTGCAGAACTTTTTCCACAGCTAAGTATTGTTATCATGGGTACAGGCATGTGAATCTCATTCTGAAACTAAAGAGAGAAGGGGAAAGAATATAAAGGAGGTAAGGTTAACATCAGTATTCTTGTCCTCATGATGACCTTTCTTTGAATGCACCATTCTCTGTGTGACCTTTTGAGTTTGTATCTGTATTCAGAATATTTCTATGTAATGTGTCAGGACAAGCAAGGTCTACTTCCAGAATTCATCTTCTCGAATACACAACCTTGTAATCTCCCACACACGAACATGTGGATGTATCTGTGTGTGTGCCTGATGGGTGCATGATGGATTTAAGTACAATGATGTGCAGGGGTCACCAGTGTGTCAGTGTATGACAGACATTGGATTAAAATGCAATTTTTATCATGGACACATAAAAAAATGTATCTTCTCAATGATATTACCAGAATGGAAGTGTGAACTGAAAGTGTGTTATTTAATGACGTCTCTTGAAAGCAGAAGAGTTTAGGTCAGTTTTTTGGAGAGTATTACCTAGCTAGCTAGATCAGCTTCATGGAAATAAATGTCTCTAAAGCTCTAAATGATTATAGCTTCACCTTTAAATCTTGAGAATGCATGCAAAATCGTAAAACCTTAAAATTCTCTTTTGCAGATAACATTAAATGTGACTATTCAGACAGAAAGCACTTTATCAGTTATTATCATTTGAAATGTATATACTTTTTCCTATACAAATTTGTTTCTTGTTTTCTCTCAATCCTAATAAGTTTTGCCATGGACACATTTGTCTGTGTACGAACATGATTCTGATGATGTGTATGTGTGTTTGTGTACATGATTTTTTTTGGTGCTTGTTTACCTGCTGGTCTCTCACTGATTTGATATGTCTGTATAAGGGTAATCCTCTAAGTCTAGCAGCGGTTTTAGCCACAGCCAATGAAACCACACCCACTGCCATCGCTCCTGTCAGCCTGGGCACTGGGGGTTCTGCAGGAGGGAGGGGCTTCTCTGTGCTGTTTCCTTTTTTACCTGGAGAGCCGAAACAGTGACAGCGAGAGAAGGTTCAGGGGAAAGAGAAATTGTTAGAAGTCATAAGGATGAGCAGTTTAAAGTGTAGGGAGTTCACTCTTCTATAGTCTTAAATCACCTGAATCTTAAAGGAGCACCAAGTCATTTTTGTTTGTGTTTCACTTGGTTATACGAAAGTCATCTTGGACTTTATACTGACATGTTTCAGGGTGGATGCAGCATCACGCAAATGCAAACGTAGAACTATGTCAAAATATCCTTTGTTTCCAAGATAAAGTGATTAATATTTGGCTGGCTGTGTGATCTCAACACGGCAGGCCCTATGAGGGGGCTACCCACCGCATGTAGAATAAAACAGCCTTTTCAAGATCACTGATACAGTGCATCTGGAAAGTATTCACAGCGCTTCACTTTTTCCGCATTTTGTTATGTTACAGCCTTATTCCAAAATGGATTAAATTCATTATTTTCCTCAAAATTCTACAAACAATACCCCATAATGACAACGTGAAAGAAGTTTGTTTGAAATCTTTGCAAATGTATTAAAAAGAAAAAAAGACAAAAATCACATGTAAAACCTGCTCCAGAGCGCTCTGGACCTCAGACTGGGGCGAAGGTTCATCTTCTAACAGGACAATGACCCTAAGCACACAGCCAAGATAACAAAGGAGTGGCTCTGGGACAACTCTGTGAATGTCCTTGTGTGGCCCAGCCAGATCCCAGACTTGAACCCGATTGAACATCTCTGGAGAGATCTGAAAATGGCTGTGCACCGACGCTCCCCATCCAACCTGATGGAGCTTGAGAGGTCCTGCAAAGAAGAATGGGAGAAACTGCCCAAAAAGAGGTGTGTCAAGCTTGTAGCATCATACTCAAAAAGACTTGAGGCTGTAATTGGTGCCAAAGGTGCTTCAACAAAGTATTGAGCAAAGGCTGTGAATACTTATGTACATGTGATTTTTTTTGTTTTTTTTAATAAATTTGCAAAGATTTCAAACAAACTTCTTTCATGTTGTCATTATGGGGTATTGTTTGTAGAATTTTGAGGAAAATAATTAATTTAATCAATTTTGGAATAAGGCTGTAACATAACAAAATGTGGAAAAAGTGAAGCGCTGTGAATACTTTCCGGATGCACTGTATGACTGGAGTCTTCATTGCATGTAAGTGCACATCATTTTAAACTTTTTTTTTTAAACAAATTTTTAGGGATAACACCATTTTAACAGTGGAAAAGTTTACTTCATGCACTGGCATGATCTACTGCACTAACACAGTATGTCATGTCTTCTTCTGAAACCCTCAAACACACTCTTAACCTGGCTCTGATCCCTCTACTTATTGACACCTTTTAATGGTTCAAGAGATAAAAGGAAATGATGGGGTAATGGGATGGGGAAATTACCTGAAGTTCAGTCAGGAAACTCTATGATGCAAGCTGTTAGGTTCCTTCAACATAATCTCGGTAGCCGATCAACTAGTTTTTACCAATTTCGTCAAACATTTAAATAAGCCTTACCTCGATGTGTTACCGGCAAGCTGGTCTCACTTTGCAAGATTTGAGTTTTCTTAGTATTTATCCACCTCCTACCCAGCAGCACCTGTCTAGAGCTGCTTCTGGGGATCTCATGCAAGTTTTGTTTCAGCCACAACAGCATGTATTGCATACTTGTTTTAGCATGTCTTTGTATGTCTTAGCAGTAGCAAGTCTTTGTACTTGTTCTGCAGCAGCAGCAGAGTAAGCAGATCTAGTCCACCAAGACCAAAGCTATTAACTGTCATATTCATTAATAAACATATTTTAGGGGGCCTGGGTAGCTCAGCGAGCAAAGACGCTGACTACCACCCCTGGAGTTGCGAGTTCGAATCCAGGGCATGCTGAGTGACTCCAGCCAGGTCTCCTAAGCAACCAAATTGGCCCGGTTGATAGGGAGGGTAGAGTCACATGGGGTAACCTCCTCGTGGTCGCAATAATGTGGTTTGCTCTTTGTGGGGCACGTGGTGAGTTGTGCATGGATGCTGTGGATAATAGTGTGAAGCCTCCACACGCGCTATGTCTCCACGGTAACGCGCTCAACAAGCCACGTGATAAGATGCGCAGACTGAAGGTCTCAGATGCGGAGGCAACTAAGATTAGTCCTCCGCCACCTGGATTGAGGCGAGTCACTACACCACCACGAGGACTTAAAGTGCATTGGGAATTGGGCATTCCAAATTGGGGAGAAAATAAAATAAATAAACATATTTTAATACTCATTATGAGAGTCGTCATGACTGAAATGTAATAAGCTGGACTTGAACTTGTCATCCACGAGCACCAATGCTCAGTGTCAGGGCATGTGCACTAACCGCGAGGCCATGGCCCTGACATCCCTCTACTATTCTAATATATTTACTGTGTGACCTAAAGTAAGATGTAGCATCATAGCTGTTCTGTGCAATGCAACCAAATGCCCTGTTAATATGGCAAGATATGTGAAAGTGCATTTGAATGAGTGTTTGCTTGTTCTGTTTTCAACACACAATGATGTTGCCCCTAACTATAGGATTCAAATTAGACTACCTTTATCACTTCCCTTCTTGTCTTTGGTGGGGGCAGAAGGGGGAGTGGCCTGGGGTGGAGGGTCAGACACAGTTTCAGTCTTGTTCTTCTCCTCCTCCTCTCTGTTACGACTGTCCTTGTCCTCCAAGTAACGTGCCATTAAGAAATCACTGCAGAACATACACACAAACACACCCTCAGTCCTGTAGATCCTTGAGTTTAAGGAAGTATGTATTTGTGTAACAAAACTTGCTTTGATAGACATTTATAAAACAACTTTTGTTAAATTAGGAGGATCTGTGGAACCTTTCTGAGAGATCTATGCCTGGTGCAATATGTATTTTTTTGTCTTGCATGCTTGCTCACCTGAGCAGTTTGTCTGTATTGGTCTGGTCTTTGGGGTTGATTCCTTGCAGCATTGGACCGAGATGCTCTCTGATCCACTTTAAAGCTGTTGTTACAGAGAGTTTTTGCCAGTCACTGTTAGAAATGGTCTCCTCTGACTCTGCAACACCCCCAGTCAGGCCATCATAAGGGCCACCCATCACTGCACTGCACACCATCTACAATTTCCACCAGGGTCAGATATTAATGCTCGGGGGAAAAAAAAATGCAACCAAAATTCAAAATGTGAGAGCACAAAATTTCCATGTAATTACTTTTTCTGTTTTTTTATTTTAGTTATAATATATATACACTACCGGTCAAAAGTTTTTAAACACTTACTCATTCTTTATTATAATTTTTTTTTTTTTTTTTTTCACATTTTAGAATATTAGTAAAGCCATTAAAACTATGGAATAAAATAAATGGAACTATGGGAATTATGTTGTGACTAAACAAAATCCAAAATAAATCAAAACTGTGTTATATTTTAGCATCTTCAAAGTAGTCACCCTTTGCCTAGAATTTTCAGAAATGTACTCTTGACATTTTCTTAATCATCTTCTTGAGGTATCACCCTGGGATGCTTTTTAAACAGTATTGAAGGAGTTCCCATCTATGTTGGGCACTTATTGGCTGCTTTTCTTTATTATTTGGTCCAAGTCATCAATTTCAAAAACTTTTTTTTTTTAGATTTATATTGAAATAAATATGGTGGCACAATTATATTTTTATCTACAAAACGAATTGCAAACATTTAAGCATACGCCTACAGATCAAAAGATTTTTAAGACCATGAGAAACATTTCGGTCAAATGTTTCAAAACTTTTGACCGGTAGTGTATATAAAAATTATATTCTAGGCCTAGATAACTATTGTAATTATTCAGATTTAATAAATTGAATAAAGTAGAGGTATTTGACATAAACGGATTACATACAATGTGCCCTTGTAAAGAAAAAAAATGCCCTTAGAAAGAGAAAAAAATAAATGTCATAAAATCGATTCCAGGCCTTAATAAAAAACACATATTTCAGACACTGAAAGCAATGTGTGTCTTGCAATAAAGAGAACATGATTGGTTTAGACTGAGTGACATTACCCATTCTGTGGAATGGAAGGGTTCACTGCAGTCAATCAGCTAAAGATTAGTGTGTTTGGGTTTAGTTGATTTTAAAGGGTTAGTTCACCCAAAAGATAGTGACACAAGACCAGAAGTCTGAAAGTTTTTTTTTAAACGAGAGAGAACACATCACATTCCTAGCTCTCCCAAAACACTCTTATTGATCATAGTGTGTGCAGTGGAGAGGAATGCCTATCCTTCTCTACTGTTTTCCTTACCTCTTTCTGTTTCCTCCCTCTATTCCCATGCCCAATACTTTCCACTGTGATCCGTGACCCCCACCCACCTCTCCGCTCCTCCTCTCCTTTCCTCCTCACCCCAGCTCCTGCTTACAACTGGGCTGTTCCCTTGGACATTACTGTCACAAGCTCTAAACGTGCCAAAACAGCAGCGCTCTGCACTGAAATATGGCCACTGTGCTAGAAGGCATGGTGCTTACTTCACAAACCCATACAGAGAGAGAGAGTGAGAGAGAGAAAACTAAACAGACAGAGAGAAAGAGAGACGGAGAATGATCTGATGGTCACACATAGTGGTTGGATACTGAGGCAAGTAGCATCACAGAACAAATGCACACACTCTCCTACTCTAATTGTTCTGTATGTGCATGCATGTGTGAATTGCTGTGCAGTGACCTAAATTCATCATTGTGTCATTATAAATTTCCCCTGTTCACTGTACAGCATGGTGTGAATGGCACAAAGTGAAGGGTCACAGACCGAGCAGCTTTTAGTTCTTTATAACAATCAAAACAGACACACATAGAACTTTTATTCTCCACATAACTCACTTAACAAAACATTGGAGATAATGTCATTATATTAGGCATAGACTTGAAGCCCAAGTGAAAATTGGTAGCTGCCCTGAAAATAAAACGTAGTTACCTGAAAAGTCCAAATTTCGAAAGAATGTGTGGATGATGCCAGAATACCTTTTCCTCATTTCTGATGATGCAGTGCACGTCTATCTGAACTGCTGGCAATCCTCTTCCATCAAACACCTCCCTTCCGGTGATCCTGCTTATCACAGGAGTATACGAGAACCGGGAAAAATAGTTTGCCTGAAAAAGATCAATGAGTGTTATTGATTTCAGTTCATTATATTGGTGTGTTACTATGGGAATCAGATCCAGCTCAGAACTACATCAATACTGACTTCAGTCTGGCATTACAATGCAAACTGGTGGGAAATCATAGCTTAATTAACTCTAAAAATTAAAAGTGTTTAAAGTGTGAAAGCATAAGTCTGTCAGCGGGTCCCACCAAATAACCATAGATATCATCCGGCTTCTGAAAAAACATTTCGTTCAAGGCGTCCTCGATCCTCTGCGGGACCCCGTTAGACCTGTAATACTCAGCTGCTTTGTTTTTTAAGTCGTAAAACTCCTGGTCCTCTTTCGATTCTCTGCTATGGCAGCTCAAGAAACCTTTATAAGACATGGTTATTTGATGTGTCACAGTATTTCGTTTGTTTACAGCATGTGCACGCGGGCTATGTTGATGACCGGTCGTTGCTTGGCAACGTCAAATGTAACACCGCGAGAGTTTCCCTATGTCTCAGTCATGAATCAGTATATCGTGAACACCAATTCGGACAATGGTAATCCACTGAACACTGGGACACTTCACCTGCAACACCTTAAGGAGCTCGCAGATTTCAGCGCAGCTGTCATTAATCAGCACCATTGCTGTATATATAGGCTCGTTCGAGATGAGCTTAGTGATAGACAACTCGAGAAGTTAATCGTTAATTTTAGTGTACCGTGTTATTATAACAGATAAATGGCATAAAGAAATAAAAATATATTGGAGTGTATTTTAAACCTTCTTTTAACAACTCAAATATTTAAAAGATTGTTTCAGTTTCATGGTAATTATGAATGAAATACTAAACTCTTTTAAGGAGGAAATAAGGTTTTGACATCATATATTTATACTAGACCTTTTTCATACTTTCAAACTTTTGCAGGGTAAACTTCGACTGCGGTGAATGGGAGATCACAGCAAATATAAGGCCCAGTTTTCACTTACCCGTTTGCTCCAAGACCAAAAGTAAAAATCCACTGTTACATTTGAATGACTTTCCAGAATAGCAAAAAAAAAAAAAAATAATAATAATAATAAATAAATAAATAGAGATCGGTGGATTAAGACCAATTGACAGCCAAATTTACTGTCTGTCACTCTCTCAGCAGCTGTAATAGAAACCCCCTGGCAGCTGTGGTAATTCGTTTTTTAAAATTCCAGGGTAATATAACGATAAGCATAATATTATAAATTTACACTCAATATTTAACAAATTTATAATATAAAATAAATGCAAGATTTACGCTGCTAAATAAGGCGGAAACGCGTCATCACAGTCTGTGAAAAAGGTATCTTGTGTTCGTCTTCTAACGACTTGAGAGCCTTCAGAAGATATGATGACATTTCCGGTAAGGGAACATAGTGAGTAACGATGCTCCCTGGTTTTAACGGTGCATTGTGGGATTTTTTTAGGGAGCGAACGTTTCAGTGCCCTGGAACGACTTTGCGAATGAGACAACCCTTAAAATGGCCGACTTCCTGATCAGTGCCCTGACTACTGAACTAGGGAACTGATTGAGACGCCCCATTTGAGATCTACGACGCATTTCACTGTAACAAGTTCCATAACACTTTGACTGAAAACTAATCCTAATTTTATCGCTTTTGTTTTTTACCATTAAATGTAGTCTCCAATCTTACAGGACTCTATTGCTATAAATATTGTCATAAATAGTACCTTAGACTCCTTAGCATAGTAATAGACTCTTGTACCTAACCTTAATAAGCCTAAAGTGCTGTAAGTGATTTTAGCCATTCTAGAATTTCCACAAGATGAGCTGTTGGGTTAGCCACGCCCCCTTTTCCAAATTGTGGCGCTCCAAAGATACCAAATGAGTTTACTGAGACCAACAGAGCAGAAACAGCTGTCAAAAACAACAGCAAATAGCGCCCTCAACTGACAACTGTTATGAGCAACATGGCATAAAAATGGCATTATGCCTCAATAATTCACTGCAACTACAATACTATGAGAACAGTGCTGCCAATGATGCTTATAGCACCTTTAAAGGTTTTTTCATGGAAATGTATGCAAAACAATTTACCACTTCCTGAAAGATATTAATGAAATAAGTGTCGTAAGACATCTTACCTGTCTCTGTGACAGCTCTAGACTGTATAAACAGCAAACAAAATGCGTCAGCGGGCTCCGGTCAATGACGCTTTCTGCCTGTCAACCATTCAGCGGGTTCTCATAAAATTGTAGTTGCAGCGAATTATTTAGGTTTAATGCCATTTTTATGACATGTTGCTCATAGCAGGTGTCAGATGAAGGTGCTATTTTTCTGCTGTTGTTCTTGACAACCATTTCTGCTCGATTTCGGTAGCAATAAAGCTCATTTGGTGTCTTTGGAGTGCAGGGATTTGGGAAGAGGGGGCATGGCTTATCTAATATTTACACGTGTAAATTATATTTATAACAAAATCGAGTTGGATACAATTAAACTGGAAATACAAATATGACAATGTTAGATTCATAACACCCAGGGGTGCGTTTCCCATACAATGATGTAACTCGCTGCTGAACCACCATAGTACGATGCATCGTTAGAGAAACTAACTAGCTAGTCACGAGTGTTTCCCGAAACCCTAGTAACTATGTCGCACATTCATCGTTCGAACCATGTTGGTTCAACAATGTGGAGCTGTTGTTAATGACGTTACTCAGGGGGTGGAGTTATAACTTCTGCAGAGATCCAATGGATATCAACTTATAACAGCTAATTTACATGGACAGAAAACCATTTATTGTGAAAAAACGGCTTAAAACATGAAATAGTCATTTATGTTTATATGCACTTTGTAAGTGGCGTACTCTTTGCTACAGTAAGCGGTTTGGTCAATAAACAGCTCCACAGCAATGTAATTTCCCCGCAACGCTGCTATAAATAATGAACATGGCATCTGAGGACTACTTCTGTTATTTTCTGTTCTCCGTTGTTTTGCTTTATTTTCACATGCCCCTCTGTTGCTCGTGTGTTTGTTTTCATCGCGAACTCTCACAGCATTGAGCTGCAATAGTGGGGTTTCCCTCTTACCTCACTTTACTGCACTTGAGCACAAAACATATGCGCACTCTCCAAAAACGAATAAGAACGCCACTTTTATTCTTGACACAATGAAAGATATAGAATGAAATATATATGGAGTGAAAGATACAGACTGGGTCTGTCAAATAGGGCTCTGGTGAAGCTGTGTGGTGCTGCATGGCAACAAACATACGATTTTCAAGTTGCTTTTCAGTGACACAGAAGTTAAAACCCTTCACAATCTGAATTTAAATACAAAATATAATATCCCATTTGATGACCAAAAATACCCTGTCATTTTTTAACATGTGTTTTGAGTTAGTGCTTTTCTAATACACTGGGAATTCATCCAGTAGTTTAACATGATGCTCGTCTTGATAAATTCAAGGAGAACATGGGAGTGTACTCGGAGGACCAAGGCAAGTGATTCCATCAGGATATACTGGACTTTGAACGCCCCTACCAAGGACAGTATAACGAGAACATGAGGGGAGACTACATTTGGGGGCTGATTCGTGAAAGTGATTTACAGTATAATTGTATATCTCGAAAAACGACTCACTTCTAAATTTTTGTAGTCATTTTTGTAGTACTTTAGTATAATTACATGATCATTTGGATTCATGTGTTGTTTTTTTCTGACTTTATGTGAACAAAAAGACACATTCACCTGTTTTCTCATTGGAAATAGGTAAATTTCAAAATATCACTGTCCTGATCACAAAAGCAACGTTTGTGGGGAATAATAGCCATTTTCTATACTTTTGAGGCATAAGCAATTGGGAAATAACACTACCCAGGAACCAAAAAACAAAACAAAAAAATGGTGGCTTTACAAAGAATCCTACAGCTTGAGCACAGAAGGCAACACAGAAGTCAGGTAGTGTATATACGTAAATGCCTTCATAAGGACAAATTTCTCCCCACTTGTCTCTCTGTCTGATGACGACATCATAAGAACATTCTGGATTCCAAGGACCAAGATCCTTGAATTGCTGCAGGTTGTGAAACTACACCTTCAAAGGGTCACAAGAAGAAACTACGCCTTAAGTTCAGCAGTGCAGTTCTTAGCTACACTGCATTATTGTGCTGTTGGAAGTTTTATCGAGATGGTTGGTGATGGCCTGTGGCTCAGCAATTCTTAGGTCAGCAAGGCTGTGAAAGCAGTAACACCTTTGCTGTTACAGCTTATGAACACCACGCTGACTTTCTCCAAAACTCCTCAAAAATCCAGTCACAACATTGCAGTCATGGAAATTTGTTCAACTTCCTGAGGAGGAAGAGGGGGTCATGCTGGTGCAGATGATGATGAAGATGCTGCAGCTACTAATGATGATGATCTACTGAACCCACATCGAGACAGAATGCATCCTGCAGGAGCAGAAGTCAGAGAACATTTAATTCAGAAAATGTTTGGATACTTTTTTCATTCATTTATACTTTTTAAATACAGATTGGCTACTGTATTTTCTATTATTTCATCTGACAGACATAACTTGTGTTAATAAACATTTTGTGTAATTTCATACCTTGGTCTATGTTTTTCCCCCTGCAAACATTAATTGAAAGACTACTGCAAACAAGAAGTATACATTTGTTTTCTATAACAAAGTCTATTGAGAATATTCCATATTCTATTATATTCTACATCTGTGAACACCTCACAATAAACACAGACATGTTATCTCAAACAGAAATCATATATTTCAGGAACTATACACTTCCAGAGTGAGGAAAAAGGCTGGAAAAATCACTCTGGACCCCACTCACCCTGCCCACTACCTTTTTGGACTGTTTCCTTCTGGCCGACGCTTCAGAGATCTGAGCACCAGAACAACTGACATATTTTATATGTCTATGACCAGAACCGTCAAGCACAGGAACAAATTTTTCCCTCGGGCTATCCTTCTCATGAACAGTTAAAACTGCCCCATTGAGCAATGATTAACGTGCAATACACAGCTTAGTCTTTTTATAATACCCAACACATCCAACCTCTTCTGCCATTACATTCCCTTGCACTGTATATAACAGATTTGTATTTAGATTTGCACTACGTATGTGTATGTATGTATGTGTGTATGTCTGTATATATATATATATATATATATATATATATATATATATATATATATATATATATATATATATATACACTACCGGTCAAAAGTTTTGAAACACTTACTCGTTCTTTATTATAATTTTTCTTCACATTTTAAAATAAAAGTAAAGTCATTAAAACTATGGAATAACATAAATGGAACTATGGGAATTATGTTGTGACAAAACAAAATCCAAAATAAATCAAAACTGTGTTATATTTTAGCATCTTCAAAGTAGTCACCCTTTGCCTAGAATTTGCAGACATGTACTCATGACATTTTCTCAACCAACTTCTTGAGGTATCACCCTGGGATGCTTTTTAAACAGTATTGAAGGTGTTCCCATCTATGCTGGGCACTTATTGGCTGCTTTTCTTTATTATTTGGTCCAAGTCATCAATTTCAAAAACTTATATATATATATATATATATATATATATATATATATATATATATATATATATATATATATATATAATTTTTAGATTTATAATGAAATAAATTAATATGGTGGCACAATTATATTTTTGTCTACAAAACTAATTTCAAACATTAAGCATACGCCTTCAGATCAAAAGATTTTTAAGATCATGAGAAACATTTCAGTCAATGTTAATTTTTTATTCAGTTTTTAAATATTTTAAAAGTCTTGTTGCTGTTTTGTATTGTTGTACACTGGCAATAAAGCTCATTCTGATTCTGATTCTGACACATGTATATTTATACAATTATTGTTCATTTATTTGGGCATATTGGCTATATAAAATGACACTGTGATTTGAGAAATTATGTTTTATATATATGAAAGTGTAATATTTTAAAATATGTAAATGAATGAATTTTACACTTACATAGCGCTTTTCTGACAATATACTCAAAGTAGCCTATTGCATATATGTTGCATAGGCTATACTACAGTACAAATATCTTTTTATATCAGTGAAAACCATTAACATGCATATTGTGTTTTGTATAGCCATATGTGACATTTCTCTTTGGAAAATGTTGTAATAAAGGTATTCGCTTGTAAATAATAAAATAACTCACCTTTTCTACGCGAAAATGAAGCCAATCCTGTGTTCCAAACGTCATAAATAATGCCTTCGGAGGGCACTTCGAAGGGAGAACAACTGTGACAGTCACGCTGGAAGACAGTTTTAAAACTGAATTTCCAATAAAAATAACTTTGAGCACCACAACTCGAAGCCTTTCAAAGCTCTCAGAGTGGCGTCTTTGAAAGCAATAGGGCATAGGGGTGATAAGTCTGAATAGCACACTTTTTTTCTTTTTCCTTTATTTTTCTTTCCCTTTCCTTTTTTATTGGGAATGCATAAAAAGGTTAACAATTGTATAAATGTAAGTGCATATACATAAAAGGCATTGACATTAGATAAAAAAATAAAAAACTCTTAATATTTGTCCTGGTTCACGGCACACAAAACAATTCATCATAATATCTAAAAAAAAAAAAAAAAAGAAGAAGAATATTTCTTATTCATGAGCAATCTTAAAGACTAAGTACTCCACTTCAACTAAGAACTCAGTGAACATGGGTAGCTTTCTAAGATACCTCTGCTTGTGCAAATAAAATTTTGCTACAAGAATAAAAAAACAGTCTGAACTGAACACACTCTAAAGCAACTGAGGCGAAATCAATGACGTCAGAAGGAATTATGCTTCTATCCTCAGGCGAAAAGGTACCATGGCAACTACACAACTTTATGACGCTGTTTGCGAATGTTCGTTGGAACTACGGTTTCGGGAAACGCCAAATCGTTGAAATATGTCGGTAATGATTACATTTGCGACCATAGTTCGCTAACGATGCTTTTGGGAAAGGCACCCCAGACTGTTTAAAGGTATGTGATAATTGTAACATTGAAATTCTCGTGCCGATTTTTGACACCCTAGTTTGCTTATGGTTAGGGTAGGTGTGGGTGTAGGTGTGGCCTTTAGGGATAGCGACCAATGACAAGCTACTATGGGGTGGGCTTTAGGGATAGGGACCAAACAGATGGCAAAGAGTAAGTATAAGTAAAAACACGGCTGACATAAAGACACAAAAACACACAGAGTGAAAATATGAGCAATTCATCTGCTAAATAACAAAACTACCATATCTGCAAAATCTGCTCTGTATAGATATGTTTATAATTTACATATATTAATATATTTGTTTATTTTTTTGTATATTTTTCGAGGTGTTTTTATGTATATATCATTTTTTCTCCACAGTGCTTTAGTTTTTTTTTTTTTTTACTGATGTTTTAACTTTTATTCCATTTCGCACAAATTTTGGCCAACTTTTTCTTTTCCTTGATTTTGTTGCACTAAATAAAAATTTACGCACAGTTTTGTGGGTAGTTGATATGATATTTCAAGCATTGTCAGCAGTGTCCTGCGGTGTGACATTCTTTCTTCACCTTAAACTATTTTAAAAAGCATTTTCTTATTTTTTGTATTGTAATGGATAACCCTTTAAAATACAGTTGTATTTGTTAACATGAACTCACAATGAACATTACTTACTTAATAATCTTAGCCTGTGTACATTTCAATACTAATATATTTTTAACATTAAAAGTTTTATATGTTAGTTAACATTAATTAATGCAATATGATCCAACATGAACCAAACAATGACTGTATTTTTATAGCTAAATTAACATTAACCTAGATTAATAAATGCTGTAAAATTATATTTTGTAAACATTCTTTGTTCGTTATATATTTCATTAACTAATGTTTACAAATAAAACCTTATTGTTCTTGGACACGTTAGTAGTTATCTACTGAGTGCTTATTTTTTCATTTCAGTGTTATTAATATAATATAATAATATATTTTTCTCTCTCTCTCTCTCTCTCTCTCTCTCTCTCTCTCTCTCTCTCTCTCTCTCTCTCTCTCTCTCTCTCTCTCTCTCTCTCTCTCTCTCTCTCATTTATTATTATAATTTGTATAACCACTCATCAGATTTGCAGTGGTTCTATAGATGTTGTGGATGACAATATTCACACCGGTGGTCCCATTTTTGAGAGGCCTATAGGGCCCCTCAAACCCACGGGCCGGCTCTGTATAGAAATTCGTCATTATTCGTCACATTTAAAATAGACATTATTTATTTATTTATTTAACATGGTATTTCAAAGAAACACCACACATAGATTACTTCAGCATAACAATATTTTGCCGACTTTCGACGTGATTCTCACTTCTCATATTGCACCTCCAATTCAACGAAACGTTTTTAACGTTTTGTTTCACTAGATTTTCCTGTTTATATTAAATGGATCTGTAGGTTTCGTATTTTACTGCAGTGGAAAACCCTGAATTGGATTTTTCTGCATGTCAAAAAATAAAATAGTAGGCCTAATTAACCCTCAGTAGAACGCGGTAAAAATAAATCAACCAAAACAAATCATGAAAGGCAGAAATGTATTTAGGAATTACTTAGATATTTAAATACAATAGATTCCAATTTTCGATCTGATTGAAAAGGTAGGTAGAGTACTTGGTAAAGAAAACGATTGACTGCAGATAAAAAAAAGAAATGTTCTTTAAAAATACATTAAATACTACTACTACTTATGATATTATTATTATTATTATTATTATTATTATTATTATTATTATTATTATTATTCGTCGTCTAAATGTTTATACTACCGTAATTAAGGGTGACTCTGTCCCGCTTGCGGCTTTCTGTCTGCAGCACAGTAACCCACTGCAGGCTATTAATGTATTGATGCGCACAGAAAATGATCAGTTTCATCAGTCCGCGTAAATTATTCTGCCAAATGCAAGAATTATTCGCATTTTAATATATTTGTTATTTGTTAATCCCTAGAATGCAATGAATATGCCTTTAACCGCGCGCTAATTACCACTTTAATGTTAACCAAGGGTTTAATTTGATATAACAGAGTCTTGCATAGTTTTTGTGTGGATTTCTTGTGATATTAATGCCTGGTTGTTTTGCTTAATTATTGATTATAAACCTTTAAATATCCTATTTGTAAATTGTCGCCGCGCATATAAATTGCAGAACTGAAACTGTAATTTTAATTTTAATGTTTTGTAACAATATATTTAGTGCAATATTTCACTAAAGAGAAGGCTGAAATGTGTCACTGTGCTTTAGGTAATGTAAACTAAATAAAACTAAACGTAGAAAATTAATCAGATGGCTACACAAGATTAAAACATTTGACAACCGAACTAAATCCTCTACAACAAACCCTATAGCAATTAGCCTATGTGATTTGTTATATATATTAAAAAAATACAACTTTGTAGTCTAATACTGCATTTCATTTTCATACATTCTCTTTGGGGTTCTTTTTGAATTTACCAATAATAATAATCAATAAATTGAGTTTTCCAATAATACAAATTGTGTGAATTATTAATTATAAAATTAATTAGGCTGTTATTTATTTTAGTAACAGGTGAAACAGGTGTGTTGTTGTTGTTGTTGTTGTTGTTGTATATATATATATATATATATATATATATATATATATATATATATATATATATATATATATATATATATATGAGCAGTTCAATTTGTCCTCTCTCCTTGTAGCATATAGGCTATAATAAACAAGTTATACGTATATTGTTAGTGAGAGCTTAGCTTTCTCTCTCCCTATTTACAAATAATTTAATTTCGAGTTCAGGGGTATATGCCGTGAACTCCTGACCCTTTTTAGACCCAGCAGGAGATAATAATCCAGATTTTCATCAATCTGCTACATCCACAAATACTGTTACATATCCATTGAGACTAAGTAACATTACCTGCTCAGACTGCTAAATCTGTGAAATAATTAATCGCTGTTGTATGATCAAGATACCAACAGCGCCTATACAGAATTATGAACTCATGGACAAACGCAGTGCTCTACCCTTTTATAATTTAGCATATTTGCAAAAAAAAAAAAAAAAAAAAAAAAAAAAAATATATATATATATATATATATATATATATATATATATATATATATATATATATATATATATATATATATATTTAGGCCCTCCCACTGAATAATGCAAGTGCAAGGGAGAGCACAAATATAACTCCGTTATAGAAGCTAGATTATAGAAAATAGATAGCCTATGTTGAGACGGGCAAACCTATAGTTCACCACTGCAAGGGTCACGCAGCGGTCAGAGTTGAGTTCTCGCGCACTAGGCCCATTCAACATAGATTAAGCCACCATGTAGGCTTATATTTGGTATTCTTTAACTAACTAAATATGAACTCATTCAATATCTATCCTACATCCACCGATCAGCCTCAACATTAGATCCCATTCTAAGATGCTATTCTTCTCACCACAACTGTACAGAGCGATTATCTGCATTACCATAGACTTTGCCATTCTCTATTGATCTCTCTCGTCAACAAGGTGTTTCCGTCCACAGAACTGCCACTCACTGGATGTTTTTTTGTTTTTGGCAACATTCGGAGTAAATTTTACAGACTGTTGTGTGTGAAAGTCCCAGGAGATCAGCAGTTACAGAAATACTCAAACCAGCCGATCTGGCACCAACAATCATCCATGCGATTATCTAATCAGCCAATCGTGTGGCAGCAGTGCAGTGTATAAAATCATTCAGATATGGGTCAGGAGCTTCAGTCAGTGTTCACATCAACAATCAGAATGGGGAAAAATGTGATCTCAGTGATTTGGACTGTGGCATGATTGTTGGTGCCAGATGGGCTGGTCTGAGTATTTCTGTACCTGCTGATCTCCTCGGTTTTCACACACAGCTGTCTCTAGAATTGACTCAGAATAGTGCCAAAAACAAAAAAAAACATGCAGTGAGCAGCAGTTCTGTGGATGGAAATGCCTTGTTGATGAGAGAGGTCAACAGAGAATGGCCAGACTGGTTCGAACTGACAAAGTCTACGGTAACTCAGATAACCACTCTGTAAAACTGTGGTGAGAAGAACAGCACACACACACACACACACACACACACACACACACACACACACACACACTATATATATATATATATATATACATATATATATATATATATATATATATATATATATATATATGAGCTTGTGACTTGGTAAGTACAGAAAAGGCGTCATGTCCAGTGCAATAGGATAGGAATGGTTTTCATTTTATACATGCAGAAGCCAGTAGCTTCATAATTTTAATTATTAAAGAAGACTGTTATCTCACGTCATGGCTGCGGAAATTAAAAAACATCTCAACAAAATCTTAAAATACCTAATTGATTTAAGAAAACTATTTATATATACCAAATGTGGAGAATAGGATATTCAAACAATTTGGTACGGATTTCGAATTAAACGCTGTGTGACTCTGTGGCACGCGCTTCTGCTGGAGCCTGGACTCAGGTTCACGCGGAGGTCAGTCGTTCCAGGACAGGAAGTCACCAGCGTCACTTACGTCACTGACTAGAGCGCGTTCGTTGGCTTTTACAGTGCTTGGCTGGTCGCGCAGACAGGGCCGACACAAATAATATCTCACACATTAAAATCTGATTGCTGACAGATTGACTGAGGCTCTGTCATATTTCCGCGTGAAGCCAAAACAGTATAATTTTCCAGCGGAAACGGGTATTGATATTATGCACATGAACATTGAGCAGATTGCTCATCCCAAAACGAAGAGCATTTTAGCAAGAAAATAAAAAACACTAAACATTCACACAGAAACAGTCTAGTCTTGACAAAATAAAAATCTGACTCCCTGTGCAAGTGAAACCTGCTCTGTATTTTCAAACTCACAATGAAACGGGGGAACTTCGTCCATATTAATTGAGCATTTTGAAGATTAGGATAAATTATGGCCTTTTGAACATAAATGCATTTCAAATGTATTTATCAACACAGAACACCACTTAAAGCGGATATTTGAGCGTATGTAGCCTATACATGTATTAGTGCGGTCAGCTCTGGGGTCAAGCGCGCATGCCTGCATGTTACTGTCGCCACCAGCCGGCACGTCTGTGCACTCTCAAGTTCAACCTGCATATTTTCAATCTCTTCCCAAAGGCTATATTTACACAACATGTATTTTCTTTATGCTTTGTTAGATAAACTACTTGTTGCTACTTGTTTGTAGATACATATATAGATATAACATTTAGGCTACTTATTGTGGGTTACCATTATTATACCATTATGATACGCAAAATGATCTATAACTATATTTCCTAACGAAACATGTAACTAAGGCAACATCACTTTAAAATAATATAAAGATCAATAAAACAACTATTAAGGTACTTTTACCTAACTACTTTCAGTTTATTAAGAATATTTTATTCACTTACATTTAGGAGAAGATTCATCCATAGACACTCCCTTTAGAACAACTGTGGTTTCCAAAGTAATCTATGTGATACAGACAAACCATGCCCATATCTTCAGCTTTATGTTATCTATAATGCATCTAAGAGAATAATATAAAAAGTCTATTTAAATACAAATTGTGCCTGTTTTTGGGACCGCTGGGCCCTGTGAAGGAGTCCAGACTTTCCAAGAGCGTTAGAGCTTGAACGATCCACATTGTCAAAGACATGTGACTGCCAGTGTATCAGACACTCCCAGTTGCATTTGCTGTTTTGTGTCTTCCATTTCTCACTTCTGCCTTTCAGAAACTCTCTGAGCTCATATGCGGTCACTACATTCAGAATTCGTTTTGTTTTCCTACAGTTCTGGCAAGTGATTTTAATGTTAATGTTTTATCAACATTTATTATTGTCAGGCGCGGACAAGAATACACATTCATCCAGCTCGCGCTCAACCACTTGTTGCTTTGTGATCCCTGAAGTCCTGTATACCGTCCTGTTTTACATCTTTGTAATGTTGCCATATTGTGTGACCTCATATAATGCGTGCAGCATGTGGATCATGACAAACACGGAATGTTATGTATTTTGTGCCACGGTCACAGCTTTTACTAAAGGCTACATTTGCATTCACACGTTTTAATTGCTGAACTAATAATGTTAAACAGCTTGCCAAGGGTCCCACTGGGTCACGGGGAAAAGGGCAATTTCTACCTAATTAGCGCGTCTTCTCCAATCCTTAAACCGCCAGATGCATCGCCTGATGCCCTGATTAATGCTTTCAGAGCCGCGCACTTGCCCAGTCATGTTTTCAAACTTTGCCAGGTGTCATCTGAATGAACATCAATAGATTTTCTTTTCTCCATTTGAGTTATAAAAAAACCCCTTGCCGTTCATTAAAGAGTTGTGGTGTTTATAACTTTAGAATCGAGGTTTGGTAAATTGTTAAGTTAGATCACAGCAATATTTTGACGATAACGGATTTTTATGGTTTTACGTTCAATCAGACGATTGTTTAAACTGTTCTAAACGTTGACATAAAACGTTTAATCTGTAAAGAAAAAAATATTAAGTTTGAACTTAAATATTTATATGTCAGAAGTCTGAGAATTGTTTTAGCATTACATCTGCTTTTGAATATCAGGATGAGCATATAGGGCCTACTGACAACTCCATATTATTAAAAAAATAAATAAATAAAATAAAAAATAGGCCTATACGCTTTGTTTCATATCATTCACGTATAACTATTTATTATTTCTTTCTAAGCACGCTGTTTTTTTTATTTATGGAATGTTATGCGTACCACAGATAGGCAAAAAAAAAAAAAAAAAAAAAAAAAAAACACATTTTTAAAAGCACTCTATATTTGCTTTTATAAACATTAAATAGAATAAATACAATAATAATGCAACAGAGAATCTATTCAGAAACGCCCGTTTTGTGCAAACTCATTCTAACAGATTCTTACAGATTTTCAAGCAATTCCTTCAAATTGAAAATGTTTAAGTTTAGTTTTAAATGCAGCATTAGAAAGGCAATTCATGGGCAAAATCAAAATGATATTCGCAGACTAATAGGCCTACCACCAAACATGGTTTCAACAAAAATGAGGACAACTGAACATTTGCGAACAGACGGACAATTTTTGTTGGCATGTATGAAATTGACAGACTGAGGATTTTGACTAAAACACTCACAAGATTTGCCTTAATAAATCGGGCCGATCGCGTTGAAGTCACTCTTCTAAAGCCCACTAAAGAGAGTTCGCGCGACAGGTCGCGCGGCATTGCCCGACCCCACTCAGCGACTCTCTGATGGACCCCAGAGGGACCTGTGTTGAATTATTCGATTCTTTCTTTGCATGGTGCCACCTGGCAAATGCATAAGTTAGCTCAAACCATTGACCTTCGCGTATCCAGATATGATTATGCATTTTCCTGAGAAAATAAGAGACAAGTGTTATTTAACCCAGCCGTGCACGAAGAGAGTTGGGGACACAAAAAATATGTACAGTGATAGGTTGCTAAATGCTGAAATAATAAAATACAGTATCTAGCCTAAACATCAGAATATACGTCTGGATCCCCATCGTTTTAATGTGTTTAAAAAAATAAAAATAAAAAAATAAAAATTAAGATCATTAACAGTTGATTAACTGAGGCCGTTTATTCACAACTATTCACAATTATTCATTTTGAACATAGACATTTGGAGAAGAATATGAGTAAATTGGCGTGGCAAAAAAATCTAGAGGAAAATATGAGCTAGGCCTATAAACAAATATACAAATATATTTACAATTGATTCGGGTATTCAAATATAGTTGTAATGGAATGGTCAATATTTTACGTTTCTAAAGCTGTAAATACGTAAAAATGTTTACGTTTTAGATACTTTCAAACGTCCATATTGTATGTTTTAGTGTCTATTCAAACGTAAAAACATGTACGTTTAATGTTACAAATATTAACGTACAGATATCTACGTATATTAATGAGACCAGGCTGTATAAACACGATAAAACGTTTCTGATTTCAAAAGTTTGGTATTTTTTCAAGAATAGTAGCCTATCAATAATGTTCAGACGATAACGTTTTAGGCCTTAAGTGTTCGGCATGCTACAGCAGGATTTGATGGAGAAAAGCACAAGCAGTGTTAGCTGTTAGCTACTTTGCTGATGATGTTTTCTATTTAAACCTCTCTACGCTTGGCGCCCAATGATGGGGAATTAGCTCCAGTTCACAACAAGCTAATGATTTAAAGTGAACTTGATGTTCAGCCAGTCCTCGACAATTACACCCGTTTTTGCAGAGTAATAATTCTTTCATAATCATTTTGTTGTCCTTGGCAACATTAAATTCTTACTTAAAATCGTCCATAAATTCCTTCGTTACAAAAAAAAAAAAAAACGTATTTTATAAAGAATAAATTCTAGCTCGTGAACATCTGTCATAGTGAGAAGTGCAGATTGGAGTGTGAAACGTATAGGCCTACTCTGTATAATGTGTACTTACAGAACCAAACATGTCCGAAGTGCTATATCGGTTTTGACATTGTGCATGAACACTTCCCCCTTGTGGACTTGAGGGCTCGTTTTCCCAAAGTCAGAGCTGTGATTTGTTTTTTTTTTTTTTGACGTAATTACTTATAGAGCATATTATTCGTAAATAACTCACATATCCTTTGGAACATGTATCATAGCATAGCCTACTTTATAACAGCTGTCAAAACATGTCTGTCATAAAAAAAAGGGTCATAATTTGTTAATAAAAATGTTTCTTTTAAACTGCTTGGTTTTTCCCTATTGTCTGAGATTGCCTTTTTTTTTTTTTTTTTTTTTTTTTTTACATGTGGGCATTGCATTGTTTATTAAAAATATTTTCAAGATTTTGGTGCAGGACAGAGTATGGATGAGAAGTGTAGACCCAGAATGTTTATTAAATGGGCCCATTGGATAGAATTTTTACAACTAGAAAATGAACTAGAAAATGTTGGCACATTGACATTCAAATTACTGTAATATAAAATCCACTTTCAGATGTCTTGTTCAGAGCTATTTTGAATTCCTAATATTTGCCACTAGTAATTGAGCAACAATTTCACATCCCAACATTTCAGCATTGAAGCAACATTACACCAATTATGTGATGTTTCAGGAAGTGAAATGAGGTGTATTTTGGATTCAAAACAGGCTCCTTAGAATCAAAAATCAAGAAATTTGCTGTGTGTTTTCTGTGAAAGAAAACAACCTAATAATAAAAAAAAAAAAAAAGCATAGCCATTGATGAAAATCTATTATTAAACTTTTTTTTGCAAAAACAAATCTTTGTGTTACTTTCGTACCCTTGTCTTTTTCTTATTTAAAAACTAAATAAAATAATAATAAACATGAGAGTTTCTTTTATGCCCATATGATGTTTATATTTAGGGGTTGTTTTCGCCAGTTTGCTGCTGTTTCTGTTTTGAAGTAATTTTATATGATGTACCTGGAAAAAAAAGTTTAAGGGTATGACTTTAAACTGGCTGGTTGTCATAGAGGGTCTTGTGGGTCAAATCCAGACTGACCACTAGATGGGGCATCTGCCTTTTTTATTAGCCAGAAACGCCACAAGAGGTGACCAACACTGTCCAATTTCTTTCTCTTTTAATTGCCATGTGATATCCACTTCAGTTTAAGTTTGTATTCACCTAAATTTAGTTTACCAATACTTAGAAAAACAGTGCACACAATTACAAATGGCAAGACAATGTATATTTTCGATATAGGCTAAAAATGCCACTTATAATGCTGAATTAAACTTTTTCTGATAGTGACAGAAAGTAACTTGTTTCTCAAGTGTATCATGTTTATCCATGTTTCATTCAAAATACTGGTAGAGTTTGCTCTAAAGGGCCCACAGCAGATACACATGCTCTGTGATTTTCATGATGTCATCAAAATGTCACTGACATCACTTGTCATGTGTAAATCTCCACCCAGATGGATTGAGATCACACCCATATGCTGCTGGGCTCAAGCCAGGAGGAGCCATACCTCCTGAGAATTTGTTACCCAGCTTTTATTATGCAGCCTTTAGTGTGCTTATAACTCAGCAGGGATGCAGAGTTTGCACTAAAGTGCAATAAAAACCAACAAACCAAAAAACATTCCAACTCAGATCTTAACATACATCACTTTAGTGTGTCTTACACCCATCTATTTTCTCCATAGAGGGATTCTCTCATCATTTATTCACCCTTATGTTATCCCAGATGTGTATGACTTTCTTTCTTCTGCTGAACACAAGCAAAGATTTTTAGAAGAACATCTCTGCTCTGTAGGTCCTTTCAATGCAATTGAATGGTGGCCAGACCTTTGAAGCTCCAAAAGTCACATAAAGACAGCATAAAAGTAATCCATATGACTCCAGTGGTTTAATATATGTATTCTGAAGCTATGCAATCGCTTTGGGCAGCATTTCCCAAAAGCATTGTAAGCCTAAGTAGATTGTAGAAACCACTGGCGCCAGTGGTCTCTACGATCAACTTAAGTTTACAATGCTTTCTGGGAAATGCACCCTTGGGTGAGAAAAAGATCAATATTTAAATCCTTTCTTACTAAAAATGTCCACTTTCACTTCCACTTTCAGAATGTGAAAGAAAGTTAAATTGGAGATTTATAGTAAAAAAAAGGAATTAAATATTGATCTCTTCTCACCCACACCTATCATATCACATCTGAAGATATGGACTTAACAACTGGAGTCGTATGGATTACTTTTATGCTGCCTTTATGTGATTTTTGGAGCTTGAAAGGTCTGGCCACCATTCACTTGCATTGGACCTATACAGATCTGAGATATTCTTCTTAAAATCTTTGTGTTCAGCAGAAGAAAGAAAGTCGTACACATATGGGATGGATGAGGGTGAGTAAATGATGAGAGAATTTTTATTTTGGGGTGAACTATCCCTTTAACATTGCATTCCACCATTTGCAACATCACACCTATAGAATATTGCACATTACAACATTTTTAAAATATATACGTCAATATGCCGTCTCGATAGATAGATAGATAGATAGATAGATAGATAGATCGTTATCTGTTAGGCTACTGTTAGTTCTCAGGGGCCTGTTCTTTGCTCTGTTATTGTATTCCTAACACATGGACTCGAGCTGCAGGGCGGGGTGGGTTGGCGAGCCGGCAGACGGAAAGTCTGGATCGGTGCACTTTCTTTCTTTCGATGTCAGCCAGTCTATAGAAACCTTAACTTTAGGTCAAACCCGCACTACTTCATTTTTAAATGCGTTTCAGAACGTTTAGTCTTAAAAAGTCTTGGGCACGAAGTGAGTGAGTGAAGAAACGGGGCGACGGGACTGTGGAGGCACCCACTTGAAGAGAAGTTAAGGGCTTTCTGTAAAGAATCTAATGATCCTCGCAGAAGGTTAGATGGACATTTAAAGGAATAAGACAACTTGAAGAATATGATGATGACTGAGAAAGAGCTGGTGATAGACAACGTCATAACAGGTAAGAGAAATTCTATTTAATTAAACAAAAGTTTGTGTTACTTCGACAGTATGAGCAGAGGGTGATACCATTATCAACGCCCATACAGTCTCAAATCCCATTTATTAGTATTAGCCTACTGTAAGCGTAATCACTGGTGTTTCACAAACCACTATATGACATAGGCTATCCACGCACAGCTCTATATTTAAAATCTTAAGAATTGAATGGGCTATATTTTGTGACATGGCTATTCCTGGAATGCAATGCACATTTACTGCAATCTACATTCAGCTTTACCGCAGTGTTCCATCACCTCAGACACATTGTAAGCCCTTATCTTTTAGGGGATTTTCTTTTATCCATGCAAGACACTTAAAACTTTTAATGCATAAAAATGCACAGCACTTTAAAAGCGCAGTGTGGACTTGGGATGACTGAGATAGTAGCGGTGCAGAGTTGGGTCACGTGGTTGCGCTCTTGGGAGCTTTGAGTCAATGCAGCAAAAGTCTGCACGCTCCATCATCATCATCATCATCATCATCCCAGGTGAAGCCGGAACGAGGTAAGGCTTCTCAAGCACCGACCCAGACACGCCACGGGACTTAAATATGCCTTTATAACGCAAAATCAAACGGAGAGCTCGTTTTAGCGCTCGTTTTAATATGGACAAATCGCACTGCGGAGAAATTTACAAACGCGACTGTTTCTAGCACGGGACCAAAACAGCATTTTCAACGGTTGCACGGACGAATACTGTGATCAATGAGGCTTTTTTCGAGGTTTGGCATATTTTGACAGTTCTGCGCAGTGGAAGGTAATCGAGCACGTGAACTGCTGGTGTCTGTCCTTTAGGAAGGACGCTGGATTGTCTGACTGCTGATGTGATGTAGCTAATGTGATTTAGGAGGGGCGCATGACAGAGCATGAGGCACGAGCGTTTGTATGTTAAACTCATCAGAGGCGTTTTGTGCAATAGACATCAGTAGACATCCTGAAGGTGATATTTGGAAAGAGATGCGCAACATCTTTACGACATTGCCGTATTTTTCTTCAGTCTGCTTCAGTGCCCTGAGATCGTCAGTCACAGCAGAATATTTTCGTGTAAAGGGGCCGTTCACACCAAAAACATTGTTTTTTATTTTCATTTATTTTTTTGTCAGTCCGAGCTGCTTTTCTATTGTTTCCCAAAGTAAACAAGCACTAAACGGACGTCTTTTTGACCTTTGCGACGCGCCTCGTTTTTTCAGCGTCTCGCACAGGAGAACCACGTTTTTAAGACGCTGTCATAAAAACGCGCTGCGTCTAGATTTGTTAAAAAACGAGTTCTATGTGAAACTTGTTAACAAGATTAGGATGTTGCGCGTAGATATTGCGGATATAACACTTGCACGCTAATTGCGGGCGCATTTGTAAATTTGCATAAGAACTTTGAACTTGCTGCCGGGTGATTTTGGTGCCATTTGGCTTTAGCAAATAACACCTAGCCTTGAATATTTGTGCATTTAACAGTTTTAACCTTTCTGTTTTCCAACGTCTGGTCAGGAGCATGCCAATAGCAGGATGAAAACACGTTCCCTATAGCACATTCCCACGGTGGCACTTCGGGCCTCCAGTATAAAGGAGTCATTGTTTGAGTCAGGGGGGGAAAGGCCTCATAGGTAGCGCATGGGGCATGGAGGCGGGTGTAGATGAGAAGTTTAGACCCAGAAGGTTTATTAAATGGGTAGTCGTGCGTGTTGCATGTCTGTACATTTTTACAAAAGGCATAATTTGATATCTCCTTCACTGTATCCCTCTATCTCTTTTTGATGCCTTGTTTGTGGCCTCTTAGAAGAGATAGCAGTGTGAAACAGCTAATATTATTGCATTGCTCTTTTCATATGATAAGTGGTGATAAAAGTTGGATTTTGCATCTTTAGTTTAGAAATGCACACACTATTATAGTGTATTTGCATCAGTGTTAAAACTTTATGCAATCCACCAGAGTTTGTAACCATGGGCATTGTCTCTTGTGGCCTGGAGTGATGCAGTGATGTTGCTGGGCTGGCTGGTGCAGTTGAACAGGCAGATGCATATGGTCAGGTCAGGACTGCTTGGTCAGCATGCAAGGGATAGGGGGTATTCAAGCCAGTCCGCAGCATTCATGCATACAAACACAGTTAACACACAAACACACCATTACCAACTTACACACACATGTGTGCCAAACAAAGATGCACAAACTCACAAATGCATGCACACACACAAACCCATAACCCACTGTACTCAGCAGTATGGCGTGACACAGATAGCTGAGGTAATGTCCGCTCTCAGGGTGCGGTCGCAAGACATGATGTGGTTGCACATCTGTTGAAAGAGCCTCAGTTGAGATATGTGACTGATCATTCAATACACAGTGATGGTTTTGCTATTTAGAAATCATAACCAAAATAACCAAAGAAATAATTTGCTTAAACACATCAACAATCAAATGATGATTATTTAAAATATATTTGGTTAGATTTGTAAATGTGCAGGGATGTGTTTTTTATGATCTAATGTGAACTGTTGGAATAAGGAGAATTAAAATGTTATGCATTTGGCACCCTTCTTTAAAAACAAACAAACAAAAAAAAAAAAAACACCGTAAGCATAAGCTGGTTTACTGGTCTTCAGTGGTTAAAGCTGGTCTGCCAGCCTTTTTTATTTATTTATTTATTTATTATTTTGAGCTGGGCAGACACTTTTATCCAAAGTAACTTACAATGCATTCAAGGTTTAAAAAAAAAATAATTCAGTATGTGTATTCTCTGGGAATCGAACCCATGACCTTAGTGTTGCAAGTGCCATGCTTTTCCAGCTGAACAACAGGAACAGAATTAGTATAGAGAGAGGAGAAATAATTATGTTGATTATATTTTTGGCATTCCATGTGTTTTATTCTATTAAAATAAATTACAAGTAAATCTACTTGTAAGCAATAAATTCTTGTCCTTGCAGTTTAGGTGATGCTGAACTGGCAGCTGGTGTCTGGGCCCTGGGTGTCTGTTTGGAGAGGAAGGGCGACATGGTGATGCGATTTAAAGCTAAGCCATTAGCGTCTTTGTTTGAGATCAGCTCAATGCCTTTTAGCTTCACACACACGCTCACTTTGGAAGACTTAATTTAATGAGTGCTGTCAATGGTCAGAACCTGTGGAGGTCAGACGCACTCTCTCTGTCTTTCTGTCTCCCTCACTGTCTGTTTCCCTTCTCTGAGGTCTCCTGATATAGAAAGTAATATAATAAGAGCAAGAATCAAGTTTTGATTTACACAATCTATAAAGAGACTTTATCCCTCAATATTTAGACTTGGACTTTAGGCTAGGGCTGTGTTCAAATGGCATTCAACCATACCATATTGCTGTTAATGCAGTATGTACTGTATATTGTGCGCACTATGCAAAAGTTTATGTATGCTTGGAATACCTGAATAACCTGCTACATTTGCCAAAATGCGCAGTAGATTGTGTGCAGAATTTACCTTCCATTTCCATGTGACACATGAACCAGAAGTAATATAGGGATTTCATTAAATCCTTTATTAAAGAACCACGAACCAAACCAACCAGCTCTGAGGTAAATCGGATCATTACAAACTTTGAATTGAAGTAGGGATGTGCAAATCTACCAATTTTTCATAACTGACTAGTAGGTCGGTTGTTTGAATGACTAGTCGACAGTGTTAAGGATAATATTGTATAATTTGGCTCTGTTATGTTCATGTGACCCTGATCAGATGCATTTCAGAGGGATACACGGACGCTAAACGCAGCACTTCTTCATGGTAGCTAATGTATATTCAACAAATAAAAAGGCTAAATAACTACATCTTATTGCACAAAACTATCAAAATAAGAAATTTAAGAAATAAGAAAGGCTCCATTAAATAACGACACAAAACCGTATATGCACATCCTGAACGCAGAATGATGCGCTTCAGTGTAAGCAGAGAGCTTGGGAGTCTCAAGGCGATCCTCGCTGCACATTCAAAAGTGCAGAACTGCAAGAAAATATTGCATGTACACATCTAGTTTACAACATGGAGCAGTTTAAACTTTTACTGCAACTATTTATTTAAGCAGTGTCTGACAAAAGCAATCTCTCCAAAGCACCTAAAAAATACAGAAACATTACTCACAGCAGAGGATTTCACGTCCGGCAGTGATCGTCTTGTAATGTGTTGTGGGTGTGGTGCTTTGATGGCTGTAATAGTAGCACATAAATTGACTAAACTTAATGCATTAAAGATGAATCTTCTTGCAGAGGATTTTACTTTGCTGAATATTATTCACTTTTAAGCACAGCAAACTGTAATTACACAAAAACGCTCTCCAAGAAGTTGCGACTCAGTTAATTTGAGAATTGTGTCTCCTATTAAATCTACCACCACAAAAAATATTGATGTTAGTAGTCAATCCCACTAATCGACTAGTCAGTTGTTGGACGATTAGTCAATTAGTCGACCACCGTATCACTCCCCCAGTTTGAAGCATAAAAGGATTTAAAATCGGACAAGACGGTACCTTACGTCTGTACCTTAAAATGAATTGTAGTTCATTGAAGGCATGAACTACAATCCCATGAAGCGTTGCAATGTAATTATATGTATAGAAACAATATATTTTAATTTTATTGAAAAATGTTTAAATATTTGTAAATATACAAGTAGTTTGAAAGTGTAGGGAAACCAACTCGATTGCATCATTCATAGTACATCATGCGAGTGGACCGTAGCTGCAGAAACTGTTTGGCACACTTTGTGTGCCGCAATTCTCTGATTCTTGAATCGTTATCCTTCAGGACTAGGTGGTGTAGGTCTTCAACAGAAATTCCTCTATTAATCACAATTTTTTAAAAACAAAGTTGAAAAAATGTGGACTGATTGCATCAAAAGAACCTTATACCATCCATTAACAACCTCTGAGCCCACGGTAGGTCTGTCTTTAAAGGTTTATAAGTTATCGTTAAACATCTACTCCTCTATGGAGAAAATGAGTGGGATTTTTCCTGTGCTCTATTACAAACTTTGCCAGGGATAAGATTAGTTTTTAGACCTAGACAACAAACTTCAGCCTGGATATATACTGATCCCTAATATTATGTAGGTCCCCCTGGTGCTGCCAAAACAGTGCTGCCAAAACAGCGCCAACCCGCATCTCAGAAATAGAATTCTGAGATGCTGTTCTTCTCACCACAATTGTACAGAGCAGTTATCTGAGTTACCATAGACTTTGTCAGTTTGAAACAGTCTGGCCATTCTCTGTTGACCTCTCTCATCAACAAGGCATTTCCATCCACAGAACTGCCGCACACTGGATGTTTTTTGTTTTTGGCACCATTCTGAGTAAATTCTAGAGACTGTTGTGTGTGAAAATCCCAGGAGATCAGCAGTTACAGAAATACTCAAACCAGCACATCTGGCACCAACAATCATCCATGTGATTATCTAATCAGCCAATCATGTGGCAGCAGTGCAGTGCATAAAATCATTCAGATATGGGTCAGGAGCTTCAGTTAATGTTCAGTCAACCATCAATGGCCAATAGCCAATGGCCAGACTGGTTTGAACTGTTAGGTAACTCCGATAACCGCTCTGTACAATTGTGGTGAGAAGAATAGCATCTCAGAATGCTATTCTAAGATGCGGGTTGGCGCCGTTTTGGTGGCATGAGGGGGACCTACACAATATTAGGCAGGTGGTTTTAATGTTGTGGCTGATCAGTGTATGTTGGTTTATTAAGTCTCGAAATCAACACTGATATCAAGTCTTTAGCTCTAAATGTAAATTCATTTAAGAGTGTGTAACTCATTTAATATACTGAGTGGCTGGCTGTATTTGCAGCATTTGGGCCAGGAATACAAATGGAAAGCTGTCTTTTTTGTGTTTAATTGAAAAACATGCTGTGAATGATGTAGATGTTTGGAAGCCTACTACGACACACACAAAAGCCTGAAAATTACATTCCTGCATTACGTCATGGTATAGGTATTAGCTGTGGTTTCCACAGTTCCCAAAGCGAAGGATAGAGAAGCTATGAAAGGGGGGAGCAGGGCCTTTTTTAAGTGTCAACAGACCATCCACGTGATAATGAGAATGTTGCGCCTTTGGGGTGTTGTTTTAAAAACCCATCTCAACTGAAAATCAATCTCTTTATCACTCTGTAGCACCCTCTGTAAACCATAGTCAAGTTTTTATTTACAGTATGTGTCTTCAAAGAGACAGCCAGACGAAGCAGATCCACCCCGCACATATGTTCTCATGATGTACATCTGATACTCAGCTCAGTATTTAATCCTGTGCATCCAGATATTTCCATCACGGTTTTGCAGTATTTGAAGCAGTTTAGTAAGAAAGCATTTTTAAAGAATGATTTTAGGTGTTTCTGCTTTCTGCTGCAGTATTGAAAACATTTGTTTGTGGATATACCACTAAAATATTCAGTACATTGCAATGTGATGTATTGCTTCTGTTTATTTATCTTATCTGTTTAGTTCTGTGTGTTTATAGTGAAAAGTTTTCATATTTTGCATGTCAGACCTTCGTGAGCAAATTTGGTTTGTAATATGATCACCTGATTTGGGTTCTGACCCAAATCTTGAAACTGCTCATGGAGTTACTAGGTCTGTCATGCACTGTGCTGGTGGTTCACTTTGCTTTGGAGAGTGCTTGAATTATTTCATATGTTTTAAATAATTCAGATGCACGTTTCTGTACTATCAAGTGCTTAGAGAGATGGTCTGGCCGGCCCCACTAATGTTACTCATAGCTTTGGAGGCTAATGTATCTTTAGTCTGGGTTCTGGCTTTTTATTCAAAAATGAAAATTATGTCATCATTTACTCACCTTTATGTTGTTCCACACATATATGACTTTCTTCTGTGGAACAAGGGAATTTTAGATAGAATGTTAGCCTCAGTCATCATTCAATTTTTATTGTATCTTTTTTCCATACAATGAAAGTGAATGGCAACTGAGGCTGTCTTTCTGCCTAACAGCTCCTTTTGTGTTCCACAGAAAAAAGTTATATGGGAACAACATGAGGTTGAGTAAATGTTAACAGTATTTTCATTTTTTCAGAGTGTTATTGTCAAATTTGAGCTGCCTCAGACACCTTTACAAAAGTGAAAGCTTGATCTGATTGTTGTAGTTCTTTGAAAGCCATGAGTGTGAAAAGAAGCATTCACATGCCGTCAGGAACTCTTGATTCGTTAAAGTGTATTCCCTGTGGGCAAGGCTGCACTATGTGAGAAAACTGACCCCACCAGTGTGGAGAGAAATGCCAATAATCTATTCAAGCTGTGTCTGGCCACCAAACTCAGGAGCTATTGTGGAGATGCATGGGT
Organism: Myxocyprinus asiaticus; assembly: GCF_019703515.2. Classification (NCBI taxonomy): domain Eukaryota; kingdom Metazoa; phylum Chordata; class Actinopteri; order Cypriniformes; family Catostomidae; genus Myxocyprinus; species Myxocyprinus asiaticus. Next base: position 34,642,807 of record NC_059360.1, read on the forward strand.
TTATATATAGTTATTGGTCTTACACTGAAGCAGGTACTTTAAGTGTACTATTCTAAATTTAGTCTTACCTTCAGAGCATGGCTTTAGGAATCTAGACTATTTACATGGATTCTAGATTTGGATGCCTGGTTGAGAGGGGTCTGAATCTGAAATAGGCCTAATTCTTGATCAGTTTAGCCTTTGCTGTATAGGAATTAAAGGAAACGTTCTCTCAGAAATGAAAAATCTATCATCATTTACCCTCATGTCCTTACAAACCCATATTACTTTCTGTATTTCAAAAGAAGATACTTTGAAGAATGTTTTCCATACAACAAAGCATATAGTGACCAAAGGATACAGTATCAAACTCCAAAAGGTCAAAAAAGCAGCATAAATCTTTGTATAAGGAACAGACCAAAATTTAATTCAGAATTCCCTGAAAACCTTCCCCACTGCCGCAGCTCTGAAATCTTCAAAATTAGCCAATTTGAATATGCTGAAGTGCAGTTTTGGAGCTTGAAAGCCTTTGGTCACTAAATACTTATAAACAAACTATATATAATGGTTGACATTTTTCAAACATCTGCTTAATATTCCAGATGATGGTGTGTAAATGATGTCACATTTTGGAGGAACTATTCCAATTAAATTCTCTCATCACAGGGCTCCAGACTGCGACTAAAATTAATGATGTAGATGTTTGGAAGCCTGCTACGACACACACAAAAGCCTGAAAATTCAAATTTGAAAATCGCAAATGCGACCAAAATAATAGATTGCGACAATAATTTAAAATCTAGTCGGCACTGGCCACAGTCAGGTTGTGTGCGTTCATATGCGGTTTCATCAGATATCATCGTGTGAGTTATTGAATATATTTTTAGAACGTGCAACAGTGTGTCTCGCGCCTCTTTTCACCCGTTCTGTTTCTGACAAGCTCACTGCACCGCATGCAACAACAAACCCAGCGCAAGAGAGTCGTGAACAATTGTCTCTTTTGAACCGGATCTTTTTCATGAATCACCTGAAAAGAACTGAGGGTTTGAACTCAGTGGCTCAGGTTAGCAGTTTGAATCAGATTCACTTTCTCAGTGAATCAGCCGTCAGTGAGCTCACAACTGGGAACATAGACATTTAAAAATAAGAGTCCCATGTGTATTTCGGGCTTCTTAATAATTAAAAGTCCCGTATTGTGTACCACTTTTTTTCTACTGGTAATTATTGATTGGGATTGGAGTAGCACAATAAACTGCATCTGGGATTTCATTCAATTTGCACTCTTGTAGTCTCCGTGTCTGGACCATCCAGTTACAGTAAAGAAAGACTAAGGCAATATTTTAAAACAATGAAAATTATATATATATTTATAATCAAGCTTTTGACACTTAGGACAATTGAGGGACTTGTACACAACTATTACACACGGTGCAAACATTCATTAATTCTCACGAAGACAACACACTACTATATGCATACTATTCTTTATGTAAATATTTGTAATGTAGATTCTGAAGAGCAGTACTAAATAAAAAAAAAAACTTTTATCTCTTATATTTGTATAAATTATGAAAGGGGTGTGAACATTTATGAGATAAAAGTGAATGCAAACTTATCTTCTCAACTATAAATACTATTTATTAAACCTTCGATGAGTGGGTTATTAGCTGACTTCCTTTTCTTTGGCTTTCTATCTTGTTTCTTTACAGCAATCTAAATCGAGAAAATCTGTGATTTGACTACTAAAAACAGCCATTTGGCTCCTTAATGTTTACATTTTTTTGTGTGTTGCATTTACCGGAGTTATTGCATCATGTGACATTCCAACTCTCTCTTTGAGCTGTACCTCGGACCACACTCAGAGCAGCGCCTGAAGAGCATGTGAAGATTGACCACGTCTAAAGTGCTCCAAAGTGTGTGCTGCTTGCGGATGTTTGCGCCAAACACGCAGATACACAAGCGTAGATTTTGATAGTGACTGATTTAACTTTAACGTTTGCATAATGGCAGATTTTCTTGTTCATGGGTTCATACAGTGCACAGAATGTTAAAGATACGTAATGACACAGAGAAGGAGACTCCCGCTTACTCTATTTCTTTGGAGATGACAGAATGGAGAAACATGAGCCTCTGATTATGGGCCCAGGGAGAGATAACATGGCTGTCACACATTCAAGCACTTTTTTGTCTATTAATATAAATTTAGCATTTGTCGCACCACCTCAGGCCTCTCAGCCTGAGGCCCCAGGTAGTCAGAGGACCTGGGGCACTGTCCCCATTGGCCCGGTTCATAATCCATCCTTGCCTACGCGCTTACATCACGCGAGAGGCAGCGTGTACTCGGTCCTCTTATGAACGCACATTGGACCAAGTAAAAAATTTGTGAAAAGGACTTAAATATTGATCTTTTACTCACCAAAAGCGATCGTATCGCTTTAGAAGACAGTAATTAACCACTGGAGTCATATGGATTACTTTTACTATGATTGTCTGTGCTTTTTGGAGCTTTAAAGTGCTGATCACCATCCACTTGCATTGTATGATCATACAGAGCTGAGATATTCTTCCAAAAATCTTCGTTTGTGTTCTAGAGAAGAAATAAAGCCATACACATTTGGGATGGCATGACGGTGAGTAAATGATGAGGGAATTTTAATTTTTTGGGTGAACTATCCTTTAATGGTCTGACAGATCAAAGATTGTAGCATGTCTGATATCTAAAACACCAGCAAAGCCCTTATGTTAACATTATATTTTTTAGAGCAAACTCATGGTGTATTGAAAGTTGCTGAGTTACCAGTTGCAATAGATTGTGTCATTTGTGATTGTTGGAGTGTACGAGGCTTTCCTTTTGCTTTGCATACCAGCTGTAATCAGAGTGTCCAAAACCAGAAGCACAGGAAGGAAAACTATTGTTACTCCAAGAGGCTGTTTTTAGAATTTCCTTAGGGAGACAAAAACAGGCACGCAAGTGAACTTACAAATACATAGACTTGCAACTTTTGGGTGTCTTCCTCTCTTTCAAAAGACTCTCCTTATTGTTCTGAGTTTGTGATCGTTCTTAACTCTGCTCGTTTGTATTGAGGCATTAATGTTATTATCCTATGTCACCAAAAAATATATCCTCAGTATGTACCTATACACTCACTAAGCACTTTATAAGAAAAACTTTGGTCCTAATAAAGTGCATGACGTTGTCTTCTGCTATTGTAGTAGATGATAGTATTCTGCTCACTACAATTGTACAGAATGGTTATCTGTGTTACTGTAGCCTTTCAGTCAGCTCGAACTAGTATGGCCATATTCCGTTGACCTCTATCATCAACAAGGCATTTCTGTCTGCAGAACTGCTGCTCACTGGATGTTTTTTGTTTTTGGCACCATTCAGAGTTGTTGTGAGAGACTGTTGTGCATGGAAATCAGCAGTTACAGAAATACTCAAACCAGCCTGTCTGGCACCAACAATCATGCCATGGTCAAAATCACTGAGATCACATTTTTCCCCATTCTGATGGTTGATGTGAACATTAACTGAAGCTCCTGACCCATATCTGCATGATTTTATGCATTGCACTGCTAAAAAACACGATTGGCTGATTAGATAATCGCATGTATAAGTAGGTGTACAGGTGTTATTAATAAAGTGCTCACTTTATTAATAACTTAGAAAGACTTAGAAAGTTAATAGAACACCTCTCCTTAACAAGCCACGTGATTTGAATTAGCAAAAATGTAGGACAAGTTACACACCAAAATGTAGCCTAATACTTTGGCTTAGGGGTTTGTTACAAGTATTACCAAATGTAATAGTTACTGGCGGACACCACTAATAATAATAAAAAAGGTCACTTTTGCAACATCTAGCAGAGCTTGAACAGCTCCAGTTGACTTACACAGCTGCTGGGTCTTGTTGAGTTTACAGGGAACATTGCACAGGGAATGCAATCCTGTTGTGGAGATGACTGGTGTTTACAACTCTATTCAGTGCTGCAAAAATCAATTCTCTCTCTCTCTCTCTCTCTCTCTCTCTCTCTCTCTCTCTCTTTCTCTCTCGCTCTCTCTCAGTGAGTGTGTATCTTGTGTCTCTGAGGTCATATGGTGGTATCTACACTGGATTCGGAAGGAAATTGGTACTTTAATTCACCAAAGTGGCATTCAGCTGATCACAATGTATAGTCAGGACATTGCTGATGTAAAAAACAGCACCATCACTATTTGAAAAAAGTTATTTTTGATCAAACCTAGACAGGCCCCATTTCCAGCAACCATCACTCCAACACCTTATCCTTGAGTAATCGTGCTAAATTGCTAATTTGGTACTAGAAAATCACTTGCCATTATATCAAACACAGTTGAAAGCTATTTGGTTCATTAAATGAAGCTTAACATTGTGTTTATTTTTGAGTTACCACAGTATGCAATAGACTGGCATGTCTTAAGGTCAATATTAGGTAAAAAATGACAAAAAAGAAACAGCTTTCTCTAGAAACTCACCAGCCAATCATTGTTTTGAAGAATGAAGGCTATACAATGCTTGAAATTGCCAAAAAAGATTTCATACAAAGGTGTACACTACAGTCTTCAAAGACAAAGGACAACTGACTCTAACAAGGATGACAGAAAGAGATGTGGAAGGACAGATGTACAACTAAACAAGAAGATAAGTACATCAGAGTCTCTAGTTTGAGAAAAAGACGCCTCACATGTCCTCAGCTGACAGCTTCATTGAATTCTACCTGCTCAACACCAATTTCATGTACAACAGTAAAGAGAAGACTCGGGTGCAGGCCTTATGGGAAGAATTACAAAGAAAAAGCCACTTTTGAAACAGAAAAACAAAAAGAAAAGGTTAGAGTGGGCAAAGAAACACAGACATTGGACAACAGATAACTGGAAAAGAGTGTTATGGATCTTAACGCCATTGAGCTTTTGTGGGATCAGCTGGACTGTAAGGTGCGTGAGATGTGCCCGACAAGACAGCCACATCTATGGCAAGTGCTACAGGAAGCGTGGGGTGAAATGTCACCTGAGTATCTGGACAAACTGACAGCTAGAATGCCAAGGATCTGCAAAGCTGTCATTGCTGCACGTGGAGGATTTTTTGATAAGAACACTTTGAAGTAGTTTAAGAAGTTCTGAACATTTTTTTCAAATTGTAATAGGAATTTTTCACATTATTAATGTCCTGACTATACATTGTGTTCAGTTGAATGCCACTTTGGTGAATAAAAGTACCAATTTCTTTCCATAAGAGCAAAATCTGTATATTATTCCAAACTTTTGGCCGTCAGTGTATGTGGGGTGAGATTTGATGTACGTCATATGCAGCAGTGCCTGCAGCTGTATGCACTGTGCAGTAGGATCGCTTATTGGTTTTATTATTATTTATTACATGGTGGCCTGGAATACTGTATTCTGAGTGGTCAATGGCGCCATCTAGCGGTCTGTTATTGCTCTGTAACCGCCCCAGCTCCACATATATCAGACTGCTCATCTGAGTCCTTGTGAACTGTCTCTCCTGCTTCTTTGGTCACTGTGCGATCTCTTCAAGTAAGGTAATAAAATATTTTCAACTCAAATCAATGTTTCATGTCCATTTATTTGTTTATTTGTCAAGTAGTCTTGTAATAGCCTGGATAATGAGGAGGCAGACAGACATTTTTGCAAAATAAATATCAACAGAAAACTCTGATGCAAAGTTGATTTCAGCTGTTCAGTGTAGAGTTGGGGTACTCGAGTTTGGAATTCGACTCGAGTCTGAGTCATGAGTCCAGAAATTAATTAACACATCTCTGTCTGCATGCAGCTGTATTAGCCCCTGAAGTCGTAGACATAGCCAGAGTTGTTTCACTGTGTTTAAGCAAACACACACACAGACACATACGCACATGCACAGGCACACTCATCAGTCAACCAATACGCTTGAATGTTACTACAGAGACTATTGTAAAACATTGACTACAGAGGTGGCTGGCATGACGAAAACATAAAGACGGGTATGTATCCAATGTAATAGAACCTAAACAAGGCAGTTTCACACGACACAGGACCTGACAACTGGTAAAATTGCGTGTGCCGTTTTTGCAGCCAAGACGGTGCTAGCATTGCGGTTTCATCGTTCCGGTAGTCCGCTGTGAACCCACTGATGGCTCTGTATGACTGTCACTGAATCGCTGAGAAAGTGACTGCTAACCTGAGCTCCTGAGTTCAAACCTGTATCATGAATCTTTTCGGCTGATTTATTAAAAAGACCCGATTCAAAAGAGTCATTTGTCTGTGAATCGGACACTTTGGCTCACGCTGTGTTTGTTGTTGCAAGCAGTGATCTCATCTCAACAGAAAGGGTGAAAAGTGGCGTAAGACACACTGGTGGCATAAGACACACTGGTGCATACTCTAAAGATGTTATTCAATAACTCACAAGATGATATCTTACAAAACCACATATGAACACACAAACGGTTCCCGACTATCGCCGACGGCCAATAGATTTTAAATTACTGTCGCAACCCTACACATACCAGTTATGTAATTTATTCATCCTTTTTGGTAATTACATGACTTACTGACAACACAACTGCAAGGTCATAGGCTCATAATTTCATTACCATTAAATTATTAATTCACAACGTCATCTTCACGTCCTCCTAATGTCCCAAGCTTAATTGTCCAGTTATGTAATGTATTCATAATATCTGGGTATTTCTGTGACTTATTGGCAACGTAGCTACAAGGTCATAGGTCCATTATTAATTACCATTTCAACTTCCAATTCAAATTCCATTTTTTACATTTCTCCTATGTGACCTCCCCCCCAAAAAAAAAACATAGGCTGCGTCCAGTCGCAACACAGGAAAATTGCATTTCTATGACAGATTTGTGTTGTAGCAGTTTAATAATTGCTATCATTCAAGTTTTGTACAATTTATTTGGATGATTGTGTGGAGATGAAATCTTACAAAATGTGTCATTATAAAACAAGATTTTTACATACTAATTAGTATTTCATGCATCATTTGCTTTTGTATCTTTTTGCTTTACAGTCTCAAATATTCTGAATCCTCTGCACAAAATAAGAGCCTGCATGTCAACGGAGTGGTGATGGCGTAGTGGGCTAAAGCACATAACTGGTTTGATCCCCACTGCCACCATCATTGTGTCCTTGAGCAAGGCACTGAACTCCAGGTTGCTCCAGGGGAATTGTCCATGTGATAAGTGCACTGTAAGTCACTTTGGATAAAAGCATCTGCCAAATGCATAAATGTAAGAAAAAAAAAATACCCGTGATTTGAATTAGATCTGTTGGGAGACATCTACAAAATGTGCTTAAATCAAGTGCCAACATATTTGCACAGTAACAAATTGAAACCACATTAACTTTGCAATGTGTTATGATGATGACCAGAATTTGCAATTTAAAATGTATAAAACATCTCCAGTCACAACATAGAAAAAGAAAATCTCTCTAAAGTTAGAATGTGTGTTAAAACATATTTAACATGATACGCATAAACAATGTTCTTTCAATATAGTGATGCATGGTAAATACACAAAACATACCGTAATATAACTGCATGCACCTCCACCTGAACTCTATGGAAATGCTTTTTTGCGCTTGTTTTTCTGAGTTAAGACACTTTTTAATTCACAACAACATATAAAAAATGTCTTAAGTTATGAGAATAACACTAGAATATTTCTGTATTTACATATAGCCTGACATAATCTCGTCTGACAGCAGATAAACAGGACAAGGCGTATTTCTGAGGCACTTTCGTCTTTAATTGTTAATTAATTATTATTATTTTATTTTTAATTTTTTGCTAACTGATTAATTTTACATTTTTGCTATAATTTAATATAATTATTTATTGAAAAATATATGTAGATCTTCTGAAGATTATATTGTAATTAAGTCATTAATCATTTTTATATACAGTATCCTTAAAATTGCTTTAAATTAAATTAACAAATGTAATTCAAGGCATTAGGTGTTAAGTTAGTCTAAGTACAAAAGTCATTCAGGCTTGTAATTCATTGCAATTCTGTGGCAGTAGGTCTCAGTTTCTTTTATTGTTGCATTTCTTTTCTCTGTTCTCTGTCAAAATAAATGAAGTACATAAACTTTGAGTCTGAATTCATTATTCACACGCACTGTTTAAATAGCCTTTAAATTAATGTTGGGCAAATGAGGACATAAATTAGGTTAGACTACTGCATGTCCGCCCATAGAATGATCATTAAAAGCAAAAATTACCAACTGGTTACCAACAAAAAACTATTGATCCTCGACATTGCCACAGCCTCCTCATGACGGACTGGCACTGTTCCAAAGTTACGCTGGGGCTATGAATCCAAAAATTTCACATTTCCAGTTGTCACAACGTAATCAGTTACGTTGCTAAGATGAAAGTTTGGTCATCAAATTACGTTGCAGTTTCGAATGGCCACGTAATTTGGCTAGCTGGGAATAATTAATTTTTTGTCGCATTCGCGTCCATTTTAGTTGCAGTCTGGAGCCCTGATATGAATGTACGCTAACTAAAAAACATTTTTTGTGCTATCATTAATGTCTTATGGTTTAGGGGAGAGACAGAGTTGTAGATGCTTATGTTGAAACACTCTTCCTGGCTGTTGTCTTGGAAAATGTAATAGGAGTTTACGTGCTCTGTGAACCCCCTAATTTTTTCCCAACTTCACATTCCAGAGTTACAAGAGTAGGGGAACTCCTACGGACACATTCTTTTACATACAGCTGATATTTCAAATGAGTTTGAAACAAGTGAGAGAGACAGAATGAGAGAGAGACTAATAACTTTGCACCAGTCACAGCTGTTGTGTGGCTCCTCTCGCGCACTGTGTGTGGGATGTGTGTTTGTGGATGAATGTGAGTGTTTATTTGTGTGTTTGTGTATGAGTGTGTGTGAGTGAGTGAACAGAGCCAGCTGGACGCAGTGAGTGTGAGCGAGAGGGCGTTTTAGGTATTAATAGTGCTGTCTTTGAATGGAGCTTCACATACACATGAACTGGAGCAGTCCTGTCAATGTGCCCCTCTTGTAGCGGTGGCTGTTTGCGGCTCGGGAAAGCTGCATTTAGTGTTTGACTGAGCTCTGTGTGCTGCTTAACACTAGCTCAGGTCTAAAACTCATTCTCCTTGTGACCTTCCTGTGAGGATACTATCTAATATTGTTTACTAAAACAAGCTTGTTATATTGCTTGAGGTTAAAAATGCATGAGTTAAGCATACATTTTATTTTAGTTTTCACTATCTATGGTTTCTCTTACCAAAGAATTCTCAACTGGACATTTTGATATATTTGCTTGTCTATATCTCTGCATTTAGCTATTAATTTTGGAGAACTTTCAAGCCAAATTTGCAGGGTAAGCTGCAATTTGTCGCAGAGAAAAAAACTGTAGCATGTTACGCAGAGTCGTTATATTTTTCAGTCATAATACTGTATTTTACAGATGTACTTTGGACTGTGTTCCCCTTCTTATTGAGATGAAAATAAGTGGTTGAGTAATATGTTTTTGAATGGTCAATTACATTTAGTAGCCCCCCAATCTTGAATATGTGGTCAAACCATCCAATCTAGCACTAATATTTATTTATTTTTTTAAATATTTTTTTATTTATTTATCCCCTTTTTTCCCCAATTTGGCGTGCCCAATTCCCACTACTTACTAGGTCCTCGTGGTGGCGCGGTTAGTCACCTCAATCCGGGTGGCGGAGGACAAGTCTCAATTGCCTCTGCTTCTGAAACAGTCAATCCGCGCACCTTATCACGTGGCTTGCTGTGCATGACACTCACAGCATGTGGAGGCTCATGCTATTCTTTGCGATCCATGCACAACTTACCACGTGCCCCATTAAGAGCGAGAACCACTGATTGCGACCACAAGGAGGTTACCCCACGTGACTCTACCCTCTCTAGCAACTGGGCCAATTTGTTTGCTTAGGAGACCTGGCTGGAGTCACTCAGCACACCCTGGATTAGAACTCGCGACTCCAGGGTTGGCAGACTAATATTTTCTTTTTAATTATTATTATTTATTTATTTTTTTTCACTTTTGTCTGGGGAAATGAGTTATGTGACCTCATAGGAAGTAAAAGTTCTGTGGGGAAAAAAGGAAAAGAAGAAAGAGATACAGTCTCAAAAATAACACAAACAAAAACGCTTTTTGAGCACAGCAGAAAAACGCCATAACTTCTAATTATAAAAAAAAAAAAAAAAAAAATGACATTTACTGTATGACTGACATTTTGAGTTGATTGTAGCGAGTTATAACCTTTTCTTCTTCTTAAAAAAAAAACTCAGATCTCGGGTTCTCTAACTTACTCTGACTCAAATGTTTTGCAATTCTGCATATTTTATAGATAATAGATTCCAGACCTAAGACCACTTTTAGTCAAATATCTTTTGTATGTGCATGTCAGCAGTCCATATGTCTCTTTACTCTATTATTTCTCTGTGTATGGCTGCTTGGAATTCCTCTGAATTTGTAATTTCACAGAGGAGGTATGACCTCTTGCTTCCTGTCAGAATTTTGTATAACATTCCATAACAGAGCTTGAACACCCGTTTATTCACTCCCGTTCTCTTGAGGATGAAAGGAGGGGTGAAAACAGAATACTTCACTTTTACTTCTCTATCCTCTGAATTCTGCCTGTTTATTTTCACTGCTCGGATAACAGCATGTAAAATGTTCTAGCTGTGTGCTCACCTTATTGAAAGAGTCTCTTTGTGTTCTGTTTTTTTGTTGTTCAGAAACTATAGATGAGGAGTGGAATCGAACTTCAAATGCGAGTCATTTTACACCATTTATGTCTATTTTCTTCCAATTCTCCCACATGTTTGGATTCTCTGTTGTGTTGACTTAAAGAGACTCATTGAAAAGACATACACAATCAAAGTCCCAATCAAGTAGCTCTCAATCAGCTGCCAGGGAAACTGTTGCTATTGACGTTGTGTAATTACCCTCAGGCAACTTTAATGTGTTATAATGAAGTCCCAGTACAGTAAGCCGTGTTGCCATGTAAACAAACTTAAGTTCCTTTCACCCACAAATCTATTCGTGGAAAAATATGAAAAGACGGCCAAGTGTGTGTTTCTGTGAATAACACTTCACTTATAGCCATTTATCATTATGGACAATCATTTTACTCCTTCAGTATTGATTTTGATGTTCCTTTGTCCCATTTTAAAATAGCTGGAAGCGGAGTGTATCGGTGAGTGGTTTAAATGAAGTGCTAGCCGCAGGTAGCCAGTCACTCAACCCGTAATTACTTGCTGAAGAGCTCCGCACTCATTATGTTCACTCTCGCACGCAGTATGGGGTAAAGGCGGGAAAAAAGGATGAGCGCTCAGAAAAACGTGGCGTCCCGTGGAGCGCTGAACCCTGGTGCACGTTTAGCGTTCAGGGTGCGGCAAATGAGGACGATGGGAATGGACAAAAACAACCTCTAATTCGATTCAAATGTCAGTGTGGAGGGAGCAGCTGTTGCTGTAGTGGTCTAAAGCTCTTAAAAGATTGGATGATTTTATGACCAAGTAATGTAAAATGTGAGACATAAGCGATGTTATAAAAGTATGGTTAAATGAGTGGTCTTTCAGACAAATTCACTGAACGTGAATTGAAGCTTTTAAGTCTAGTTACAACTATGAATTATTGTTAGGGAAGAATCATTATTGATGGTGCCATTAGCCCTGGTCTCCATCTGTGACCATGTAACTGAGCCATAGAATGCTAAAGTTTAGGCACTGTTGAGGCGTTGCCATACAAAAATGTACCATAGCAACTGTACTGCCGTAATACAATAAAATAGTTTTTGCCAAAAATACAGCAGTGCAATAATTTTTACCGTAGTAACAATAACTTTAGTAACTGTGGCATATTGGTAGAACCTGTGTTTACCATGGTAATTTGTTGTCTTCTCAACTGCATTCCTTTTAGAGGAATATTATCAATACAATAAAATATCAATACAAGTTAAGCTCAATCATCAGCATTTGTGGCATAATTTTGAATCGCCCCTCCTTTTCTTTAAAAAAAGGTTCAAGTTAAGCACTTACAATGGAAGTGAATGGGGCCAATCGGTAAACGTTAAAATACTTACTGTTTCAAAAGTATAGCCACAATACATAAACAGTATGCATGTTAACATGATTTTAGTGTAATAAAATCACTTACTAACCTTTTCTGTGTAAAGTTATGTCCAATTTTACAACTTCATTTTCATGATGATGTAATGTCAGCAAACCCTAAAACATCTGTACAAATGACGATTTAAAAAACTTTAGAGCTCAAATAATACACAAGTTTTGACAGAAGAATTAATGTAAGTGCTTTTATAAAATTATAAGCTTCACATTTCTGCCTTTAAACCCTCCAAAAATTGGCCCCATTCACTTCCATTGTAAGTGCCTCACTGTAACCTCGATTTTTGCTTTTTTTAAAAGAAGAGAATGGGTGAGACAAAATAATTTGTGGTGGAAATCAACATTATGCCACAAATGCTGTTGATTGAGCTCAACTTGTATCGAACCCAGAATATTCCTTTAAGAAGAGGTATCCTAAAACTCCTCCTTCGTGATCTACTCTACTTTCAAATAGTACTGCTTTTGGTTAACTTTGAGCATTTTTTTGAGCAAGAAATGACTCAACATAAAACCATCAAACATTTATACATCAGAACTACCAGAAAGAATTCAAATCCAGAACTTTTTTAATGAAACACCAGGCTATGTCCAACACATTTGTCCATTGCAATACGTTAATTGATATCATCTCTGCATTTAAAAATCGTTTATAAATTAGATTACATTTAAAGTCAGGGTTTGGGCCATGACTTTGTGTGTGTCTCTTTCTCATTCTCTCACTTCCTTTAACTTTGCAGATGCAATGGCCACTCCATCTCCAGCCAAGAGTATGGGAGACCCAGGCATCACGCCACTCTCCCCCACACATGCACTGGTAGGCTCTGCTTTATTTATAGCCAACATAACATTACCCATTACATGAAGGAAGTGTATGGCATGCAAATGTAGCCTTAATGGATCATCATATTTACACTGAGCTTCAATTACTTACAACAGTTAAATATAGGCTGACATTTATTTTGACAGCTCCTCCCTCCATCTTTCCTTATAATGCTGTCTTTCTCTTTCCCTCATTCTCTTTGTATCTCTCTTGCTTAACCCTCCTTTCCTTCTACAGATGGACTCAGAACAGAATGAGCCCCCAAGACACCACTTTGTGGTGGTGGTGGCCATCGACTTCGGCACCACCTCCAGTGGCTACGCATATGCCTTTACTAAAGAACCGGAGTGCATTCACACCATGAGGTGAGACAAAAGACGTAGAAAGAGAGATAGTGAGAGTTGGGGGAAAGGGAGTGTATACTTGAGGGAAGAGCAGAGATGAGATACAATCTGCAGACTTTTTTTTCTTTCCATTTTCAGCACTGATTTTGGGGCAGTTCTGCAGAAGTGTGTGATTTCTGTGCCACTAGCAGCACCAAACGGAATTGCAAAAATAGCAACTGTTTTCAATGGTTTCCCAAACACTCCCTTTGCCTGCCATTGGCCTGCATATAGAAAGTCCCGCCCCAAAATCACACCATAGTTTGATCCTATGACGTTATGTTGAGCTGCCAGTTAAGCATATTGTGTTGCCTATTGTGCCCGAAAACATTATTACTAATAAAAATACTATTGTTTTAACTTTTTGCTTTGAAATTCCTACCTTAGGCCCATCATATTTTTGTGTGTAGCCCATCTATTGTCTTCTGTAGAGATTTATGTGATTGTATATCCATTAGCATACCGGGTAGTGTCTCTATTTCAGTCAAAGTCACAGGCGTCTTTTCCCTGGGCACTTAGACACCCCATTAAAACTCATTAGATAAATGAGTCCCAGTGTGTGCACTAGTCAGAACGGCTTAGCCTTTAGGCCGATTTATACTTCTGCATCAAATCTACGGTGTAGGCTCTGCATAGTGGTCAATGCCATAGTTTGCATTTATAGTTCTGCTTGGGTTTTTTGGTGTTGTTCTGTGATTACACAGCCAAAATGCTAGTGTATTGACAGAAAATGTCTTAATTTATGAAATAAGTATACATTTCATAAATAAAAGCAATTCATCATTCATGGATTCAAAAGTATTACAATTATTGCAGCATTACAAATGAGTTCATATACTTTATGCTTGCTCTTGAGTCTCTTAAATAATACTAAATAAATATTTTGGTATTAAAATATACCCATCAAATAACTACTACTCATTTGACCACCACAAAATGGGTGTCGTTTTAAAGGAATATTCCAGGTTCAAAACAAGTTAACCTCAATCGACATTATGTGTCTGTGGCAGCGGGGGCATGGTCAAGCATCTCTCCGGAGAGAGAGAAAGCGGTAAGGGCGCTTACACCTGAGTTAAATTATGTCTAACACCTGTCTCTAATTTCAGTGAGCACGGGGAGAGCGGCATAAATAGAGCCACACAGCTCGCGTAGTGTCCGTGACATAAACGTTGTGCCCTGATCGGTGAGGATTTCTTTCGGAATCCCCACCCGGAAGATTATTTTGAAGAGTGCCTCCGCAACACTGCATGCTGAGATGTTGCGGAGAGGCACTGGTTCCGGATATCGCGTTGCATAGTCCACTAGGACCAATACAAAGTGGTGTCCGCGTGCTGACCATTCTAATGGCCTGACGAGGTCCATTCCAATTCTCTCAAAGGGGACCTCAATTAGAAGGAGAGGGCGCAATGGCGCTTTTGGGGTGGCCGGTGTGTTAACCAGCTGGCATGCCGCACACCACCTGCGGACATCGCCGCCAATGCCCGGCCAACAGAAACGGGCTATTAGACGGTTCAGTGTCTTCCTTTCTCCTAAGTGACCCGCCATGGGATTATAATGAGCCGCCTGGAATACCATTTCCCGACGGCTCCTTGGAATCAAAAGTTGGGTTGTATCCTCTTTGGTCCGAGTGTCCTGTGTCACTCTATACAACCGCTCATTTATAATCGCAAAATAGGGGTATGAAAGGGCGATATCCGGCTGGAGTCGTTGACCATCGATGACTCTCACTTGGTCGAAGGCGTGTTTGAGGGTTTCGTCTCGCGACTGCTCCAAAGGGAAATCCCCCTCAGGGAATTCCCTGAGAAGGGGAGGGGCTGCAGCCTCTCCCCCTCTCTCGTCATTATGACGTGGAGCTGTCGAGGACGGCCTCAGCTCCGCCTCCCCTGCCAGAGCATCGCACATTGCACTTCCCTAACTTCATACAGGACCCATCCGCGCAAATTTCCTTTAATAAAACTCTAAAATCAGGCCAATCAGTCCCCAAAATCAGCGGATGGGTTAGGCGGGAACTAACCGCGGCCTCCACCCTATGCTTTTTCCCCTGGAATTTAATCGTCAGGGTCACCACCGGATACTTGTGAATATCCCCGTGCACACATTTCACCCTCACTGTTTTAGTTGTGTCCAGTGCCTCGGGTTGAACCAAGCGTTGGTGGATAGTGGTTTGATTACACCCGGTGTCCACCGACGTTTGGTGAGTAGCCCCCTTGACACTTACTGGTATCTGGTACGCTCCGGCTCGGTCGGGGGGCAGCCTGGGGGAGGTCAGAGACCCACACCACCGTCCCCAGCTCCATCAGAGGGCACTAATCCCAGAGGTGGTCCGGGTCCCCGCACCTCCAGCAGGCTGGCCCAGGCACTACGCCCACACTTGCATCGGCGGGCGCCCCCCCCTGAGGGGGAGAGCGGCGGGGCATCGGGATAGGGGAAGGTGTCGGCTCCCACACCCGGGGAACTGGTCTCAGTGGCTGAAGTCCTCCTCGTCTGCGTGGGGCAGGAACGGGACCTGGAGAGAGAGCAGAACGAGAGGAGATAGGGGAGGGGAATGAGACAGGTGGAAGAGAGAGAGTGTGGGAGGGCTCTTCCGCCCTTGGGATCGCCACCATGTGGTCCTCCGCAAGCTGGATGGCTTCCTCCAGCGACGCCGGGCGGTGGCACTGGACCCAGTCCGCCGTCCCTTTTGGCAGTTGATGTACTAATTGCTCCAGTACCACCTGTTCGATGATCCCGTCGACGCTGTGGTCCCCCGCTAGCAACCATCTTTGGCAGGGGTCGCGGAGCCGTTGGGCGAAGGCAAACGGGCACTCGGAGTTCTCCAGCTTCAGGCTCCAGAAGAGCTGACGACTTTTTTCCGGACTCCGACCAACCCGTTGCAGGATGGATTTCTTTAAGTCTCCGTAGGCCAGGAGGCTCGTCGCTGGGAGTTGTTGAGCCGCGAGCTGGGCTTCCCCGGACAGCAGCGGTATGAGTCGGGCCGCCCACTGGCCTAGCGGCCAGCCCCAGATCTCGGCGGTGCGCTCAAAGAGATCCAGGAATGCCTCTGGGTCGTCCGCCGCCCCCATCTTCTGTAACGCAGGCAGGGGTAACGGCGTGTGGGTGTCCGGGGTCGCAGCTGGGGATGCCTCCTGGCTGAGGAGGCTCCGGATTGCTTGTCGGTCCTCTGCTTGAGTGCGCATGAGCTCCACAAACCGGCGGTCTTGATCTTGCTGGAGCTCAAGCAGGGATTGCTGGTGGCTCCGATGCAAGCCAGCGAGGGCTTGGAGGATCTCAGCCAACTGGGAGGACTCTACGGGACGACTTCTGTCCATCTTCGAACTTTTATCCCGAGTTTCGGCACCAGTGTAACACTTCTCAGTGGAAGGAGGAGGCGAGAAGCAGATTTCCTGGTTCAGGTAAGCATTTTATTCTCCTTACTGCAGCAAATGCACTCGTTCAGGGCTCTTGACAGGGGAACGGCCTCTGTGGTCGTGGGCACTGGCAGTGATGGGGGAATGGCCTCCATGGCCTTGAACACTTGCAGTGATGGTTGAACAACCTCCCTGGTTGTGAGCACAGGCAGAGATGGGGGAACGCCTCCATGGCCATGAACACTGGCAGTGATGGGTGAACAACCTCCCTGGTTGTGAGCACAGGCAGAGATGGGGGAACGCCTCCATGGCCATGAATACTGGCAGTGATGGGTGAACAACCTCCCTGGTTGTGAGCACAGGCAGTGACGGGGGAACAGTCTCTGTGGCCGTGAACACTGGCAGTGACAGGGGGAACAGTCTCTGTGGCCGTGAACACTGGCAGTGACAGGGGGAACAGTCTCTGTGGCTGTGAACACTGGCAGCGATGGGGGAACGGCCTCCGTGGCCGTGAACACTGGCAGAGACGGGGGAACGGCCTCCGTGACCGTGAACACTGGCAGTGACGGGGGAACGGCCTCCGTGACCGTGAACACTGGCAGAGATGGGGGAACGGCCTCCGTGGCCGTGAGCACAGGCAGAGATGGGGGAACGGCCTCCGTGGCCGTGAGCACAGGCAGAGATGGGGGAACGGCCTCCGTGGCCGTAACCACAGGCAGAGATGGGGGAACGGCCTCCGTGGCCGTAACCACTGGCAGGGACGTGGGAACTGCCTCTGTGGCCATGAACACTGGCAGTGACAGGGGAAATGGCCTCCATGGCCGTGAACACTGGCAGTGACAGGGGGAATGGCCTCCATGGCTGTGAACACTGGCAGTGACAGGGGGAATGGCTTCCATGGCCGTGAACACTGGCAGTGACAGGGGGAATGGCTTCCATGGCCGTGAACACTGGCAGTGACAGGGGGAATGGCCTCCATGGCTGTGAACACTGGCAGTGACAGGGGGAATGGCTTCCATGGCCGTGAACACTGGCAGTGACAGGGGGAATGGCCTCCATGGCCGTGAACACTGGCAGTGACAGGGGAATGGCCTCCATGGCCATGAACACTGGCAGTGACAGGGGGAATGGCCTCCATGGCCATGAACACTGGCAGTGACAGGGGGAATGGCCTCCATGGCCATGAACACTGGCAGTGACAGGAGGAATGGCCTCCATGGCTGTGAACACTGGCAGTGACAGGGGAATGGCCTCTGTGGTCGTGGGCACTGGCAGTGATGGGGGAATGGCCTCCGTAGCTGTGAACACCGGCAGTGATGGTTGAACAACCTCCATGGTTGTGAGCACAGGCAGAGATGGGGGAATGCTTCCAATACCGTGAACACTGGCAGTGATGGGTGAACAACCTCCCTGGTTGTGAACACTGGCAGTGACGGGGGAATGGCCACCGTGGTCGTGAGCACAGGCAGTGAAGTGGGAACGGCCTCCGTGGCCAAGGGTGCTGGCAGCAGCAGGGGAACGGCCTCCGTGGCCATGGGTACTGGCAATGGCTGAAGACTAGAGGCCTTTCTCCCTCGCCTCCTCTTCTGGTTGGTATGAGGCACTGCAGAATTACTGGCCACTGCCTCCAGGCGGTCGGTAGCGTACCTCCTCTGGTGACGGCGTCGCGAAGCCCGATGACTTGGCCGCCTCCTGGTGGACAATAACAGGTTTACCAGGCCCCTCAAAAGACACAGACAAAGAGAAATTTTGGGATTTGGTGTCCCACCCTCTCAGCAGATGTTCCATGTCTGCCAACTGGCAGAAATGGTCCACCAGATCCCAAAAGGAAAAATCGAACCCTGCTCCTCTGGATCAATGGGCTTGTCCAGACCTGCCAAAAAATTAACTTGAGAACGGTCTCATCAATACCCCACTCGGCCAACTCCTCAGCAAAGATATCAACAGGACGACCATGCTGAAAGCAGGCCAAGGAATCGGGAAAATGGGCGATGCACTGGGAGACCCATTCCCCAAGGGCCGGAGCTGGGCTCAATAAAACAATGCTTTTTTTATTGCTTTGTGACCCTGACCTGACCTTCTTGGTCATTTGACCTTTCAACCTAGAGGTCAACTCTCTCGAGTACCTATGGGGCAGAGCCAACACATGTTTCCCACCCAAACAGGCATGTGGCCTTCGTTTAAGTCTTCAGACTCATTAGGATAAGATTTTATTTGAGAAACACCACAAGTATATCTATAGAGGCCATCCTCACAAAACATATTTATACATTTGAATAAATGAAAGATTGTTTGAATATAAATGTAAATTCTGCTGTTAGGTTTCAGTTGACACATGAAGGCCATTTCGTATTCAGGTATACTTAGCTTTGATGGACAAGCACTCTTGGCATTCAGTTATTGTCTGATATAGTAATCATATAGGATGCTGATTGTGTTATACTTGAAGAGCCACTGTGAGTAGGCGAGAAAGGTAATGAGTGTAAGTGAAACTTGAGAAAATTTAGACTATTTGCTCATTTTTTAAAGACTTGAACAACCAGGGTATTCAATCGGGTTAATATAAATTGTGGTTTGACTGCTGCTACAGCTTCATTCACACATACACACCCATCCACACACAACACAAATATCCCAGGACCTGTGCGATTATTTGAGTTGGACTCTAGTCTAGTCCCTAAATCTTTACATAAACACAGCATCTCTTGTAAAAATTCACAAAACTCATGTCTTTTAGATTCAGGGAGGCAGCTGCTTTGAGTCTGTTAACAGGAGATGAAAGGATTGACTCACAGTGTGTCCTGAATCCACAGAATCCCCGAGTCATTTTTTTGTTTGTTTGTAGAGAATGCAATTATAAACTTTAATAAGATGAAACCTTATGGACTATTACAGCGTACATTTTGGTCAGATCACATGTTTAGATTGCCAAATCAAAGAAACATGTAATAGAGGAGAGGACCAGATGTAGTGGTTTAAAAATCAGTCATCGAATAAACCATATTAATCAACCACTATCCTGAACAGGGGGGAGTTATGGCCCTCATTTTGAGGTATGTGAAATGTGTTCTGTGGCCTTTAGGCAGTCTGCAGTCAGACATTATGCTCTGTGTGGGACTGAGCATCTTTGCCCTGGAAATAAAAGCCCATTAATATTTAAAACCCCTCTGTCTCTGTAAAAGAGCTTGTTCTGATTTTTATGGCTACCACAAGATGGATAATGTGGATGATGATGATGATGATGATGATGATGATGATAGGGTGGTTTGAGGGATATTATAGTTCATCTTAGGTCAGTTCTCTCATAATTAGTTGAAAAGGTTACAAACTACAGCAGCTCCAAATTCTGCCTGTTTACATTATATTAGATGGCATGCATCTCACTATCTCTGTAACGCACACATACACTCTTATAGTGACAGAAAAGCATTCATGCATTGTATTTAATATTTATCTTTGAGAAATTTTAGAACAGTACCTCATAAATGTTTTCATCTAGCTGTTGAGAAACTGAACGATTGGTTTATTAATGAAGTTGTAAAATGATTGGTTGGTTTCCCTCTGTTGCTAGGCGTTGGGAGGGTGGAGACCCAGGTGTGTCCAATCAGAAGACACCCACTACCATTCTACTGACTCCAGACAGGAAGTTCCACAGTTTTGGTTATGCAGCAAGAGATTTCTACCATGACCTGGATCCCACAGAGTCTAAACAGTGGCTTTACTTGGAGAAGTTTAAAATGAAACTACACACAACTGCTGTAAGGATACTCTTACACATACACTATATTGATTTTTAAAGCTGGTGGCACTGAGGGACCATAGCTTCCCAGCACACACTCACATCCCGGGAACTACTGATGATAAGTGTAAGAACATACAGTAACCTCCTCATGGAATATTCTTCTACCTGATACTGCAGGGAGCTATTACACATTTTTACTGGCTACTGCCTATCTTATTTTAGAGGAAACCGTTCAAAGATTCAAATGAGCCATCATCACAAGTCGCATTACACTGTGCACATTAATACTGGATAATAAATCAGAGCTGAAATCAAGAAACTGAAATGACTCTAGGTGTTAATGAGTCTTGTTTATTAAGTCTAACGTAATTAAATCTAGTATCTTTAGACTTCCATATTGATTGAACACTGTATTATTAAGTTGTGCAGTATACTTAAAATGATAGTTGGTTACTGAGAGGTGCTTTTGTCATTTCATTTTCTCCAGAATTTGTCGATCGACACAGATCTGCATGCAGCCAATGGGAAAAAGGTGAAAGCTCTGGATATATTTGCCTATGCGCTGGCCTTTTTTAAGGAGCAGGCCCTTAAGGTATGTCTCAATACCACATATGATAATCATTTTCACATGATTACATCATGACTTTGAATATTTGATTAGAATCTTAATGAATAGGTTCTTGGTTAAAACTCATCAGTGTGTAGTTTCCTTAAAAGCATGTAAATGCCTCCCTCTAATGCTGGTTTGTGATTGGTTACAGGAGCTGAGTGACCAGGCAGGGGCGGAGTTTGATAATGCTGACGTCAGATGGGTCATCACTGTACCAGCCATCTGGAAGATGCCGGCCAAGCAGTTTATGAGAGAGGCAGCGTATAAGGTGCACAGTTTATGTCATTTTTTTGTATATTCTCTCTTTTTATTGACACCCATATGGACAAAATCCACACACACCTGACTATCTCTGATAAATGACCTACTTTATGTGCAGATTGTACTTAATATGTGTGTGTGTGTGTGTGTGTGTGTGTGTCTTTTATGCCCTTCTCACAATTATCATCATCCAATGTGTAATATTCATACTCCTTTCAAACCACCCAGGGTGATGGTAGACTTTTATTAAATTTAAGTTAGCTTTTTAAGCAGCTTTCCCTTCAAAAGTAAAATAATAGAATAATAAAATATAATTTTCACACAAGTTTGATGAAAGGGTTGTACAAATCCCTGGTGGCGATTTTGAGGTACTGCAGCTTTAGTTGTACTGTGAGCATCCCCTTTTGTTAGCTCAGTGCTATTGCAATATAGAGAGAGTGAGGGGAAGAAAGGGCTGTTTTGCTGACATATGCTATTACCATGAATTCATGAGCAGATACAGAGAAAGAGAAAAATCATTTTCAAAATTGGAGTTTTATGGGTTTTAGGCTAAATCTGTTAGCTTTTTACTAGTGTACTCCTACAGTAAAAGTTGACAAAACAAGCAGATATACGCATTTAAATTTAAAATGAAAACAGAACAAAAAATATTGATGACTCATCTAGCACTCACGGGCATATCCAAATTTTTGTCCAGTAATATGCTGTCTAGAATGAGAATGTCCTTCCCCATAATACCAGCTGCCACTGACTAGCAATAGCAAGTAGCAAATCATGCTCATGGCTGTGAGGTAAACTAAAGGCTATTGGCTATTTTAAAACAAACAAGCCCTTCAGTATGTCCCAACCTCCTGTTTCAATTGGAAATATATCAACACAGGAAAGACAACTACACTCGTAAGGCCATTTCATGGGGTTTTCAAGAAGGATACAGAATCAGATCAGGGAAATGAAAAGGTAAAGTAGAAAGGAAAGGTGAAGGAATTAATGGAAAAGGAAAAAAAAAAATCAAGTTGGTATAAAAGGAAACAGTGACCTCACCCCTTAGATACAGCCTCTGTTTCTCTCATTTTCTCTCTCTCTCTCACACACACACACACACAAGGAATTATATCACTCACACACTGTGGGAGTGTTTGTCCCAGTGACAGATAGCATGATTGTGAATGTGAGTATCTGTGTGTCAATCTGTTGAAGATTGGGCATGTAGCCTGTGTGTGTGTGTGCGTGCACACATAAGGTATGCATATGTCCAGGATTAATGAGATTACATGAGACACAAGTTCAATAAAAACAGAGAGCAGATGGGATGAGAAACATGTGACATGCTACACTCCAACTTAAACAGCATTTGGGTAATTATTAAAGTTATTATGCAAACCGTTTTTGTGACCTCATTTTCATCGAGAGACTACATGGAACATTTGTACTTTTAGGAATTTATTTTTCACAATGCATGACCATTTTAAATAAACTTGTAAAGCCAAAAAAATGATTAAAAATGGTGACCAGGACCTAAAATATACAGTGGTGTGAAAAAGTGTTTGCCCCGTTCCTGATTTCTTATTTTTTTGCATGTTTGTCACACTTAAATGTTTCAGATCATCAAACAAGTTTAAATATTAGTCAAAGATAACACAAGTAAACACAAAATGCAGTTTTTAAATGAAGGTTATTATTAAGGGAAAACAAAATCCAAAACTACATGGCCCTGTGTGAAAAAGCGATTGCCCCCTAAACCTAATAACTGGTTGGGCCACCCTTAGCAGCAACAACTGCAATCAAGCATTTGCGATAACTTGCAATGAGTCTTTTACAGCACTGTGGAGGAATTATGGCCCACTTATCTTTGCAGAATTGTTGTAATTCAGCCACATTGGAGGGTTTTCGAGCATGAACTGCCTTTTTAAGGTCATGCCACAGCATCTCAATAGGATTCAGGTCAGGACTTTGACTAGGCCACTCCAAAGTCTTCATTTTGTTTTTCTTCAGCCATTCAGAGGTGGACTTGCTGGTGTGTTTTGGATCATTGTCCTGCTGCAGAACCCAAGTTCGCTTCAGCTTGAGGTCACGAACAGATGGCCGGACATTCTCCTTCAGGATGTTTTGGTCGACAGCAGAATTCATGGTTCCATTTATCACAGCAAGTCTTCCAGGTCCTGAAGCATCAAAACAGCCCCAGACCATCACACTACCACCACCATATTTTACTGTTGGTATGATGTTCTTTTTCTGAAATGCGGTGTTACTTTTACGCCAGATGTAATGGGACACACACCTTCCAAAAAGTTCAACTTTTGTCTCGTCAGTCCACAGAGTATTTTCTCAAAAGTCTTGGGGATCATAAAGATGTTTTCTGACAAAAATGAGACGAGCCTTAATGTTCTTTTTGCTCAGCAGTGGTTTACGTCTTGGAACTCTGCCATGCAGGCCATTTTTGCCCAGTCTCTTTCTTATGGTGGAGTCATGAACACTGACCTTAACTGAGGCAAGTGAGGCCTGCAGTTCTTTGGATGTTGTTGTGGGGTCTTTTGTGACCTCTTGGATGAGTCGTCGCTGCGCTCTTGGGGTAATTTTGGTCAGCCGGCCACTCCTGGGAAGGTTCACCACTGTTCCATGTTTTCGCCATTTGTGGATAATGGCTCTCACTGTGGTTCTCTGGAATCCCAAAGCTTTAGAAATGGCTTTATAACCTTTTCCAGACTGATAGATCTCAATTACTTTCTTTCTCATTTGTTCCTGAATTTCTTTGGATCTCGGCATGATGTCTAGCTTTTGAAGATCTTTTGGTCTAATTCACTTTGTCCTATTTAAGTGATTTCTTGATTGAGAACAGGTGTGGCAGTAATCAGGCCTGCGTGTGGCTAGATAAATTGAACTCAGGTGTGATAAACCACAGTTAAGTTATGTTTTAACAGGTGGGGCAAACAATTTTTCACACAGGGCCATGTAGGTTTGGATTTTGTTTTCCCTTAATAATAACCTTCATTTAAAAACTGCATTTTGTGTTTACTTGTGTTATCTTTGACTAATATTTAAACTTGTTTGATGATCTGAAACATTTAAGTGTGACAAACATGCAAAAAAATAAGAAATCAGGAAGGGGGCAAACACTTTTTCACACCACTGTACATGTTCGCTCATACATTCATTTAAATTTTAACCTAAAGTTCAAAAAGGTCCATGGACATGTTATGCTATATACTGTATCTATTACCTAAATAAAACAATAATACTTAAATGAAACATAATTTTGTAAATATTTATTCATTTAACTAATTTAGGACTGAATATAATCTTTATTCAAACCTCAGCCACTCTCACTGTTATAATAATCACAGCACAGTAATACACAGAAGGTGAATACTGGAGAGAGAGAGAGACAAAAGCAAAATGGGATAAAGAGCAGGGTGTGGCCTCAGCTGCTCTCATCTCAATCCAAACTAAAGAAATGAGAGATGGAGAGGCCAAGAGTAAGTGAGCTAGACATTTACAGCAAGAAAAGAGAGAGCATGGCGGGAAATAGAGAGAGATGGGGGTAGTCTGCAACACCTGATATCTGCAGTGGGAATTGCTGCAAAGCTGGCCTTAGGAGTGTGTGTGTGTGTGTGTGTGTGTGTGTGTGTGTGGAGTGACTCAGCTCTCTGTGGCTGCAGGATCAGAGAAAAGAGGGAAAGGACATTGCATTCTCTTTCTCACTCTGCGCCTCTTTTTGCTTACACTATCACTCACTGAATTTTGCAGCACACTTAGAACAGAGTCACTCAGCACAGCTTTTGTGTGTGCGTGCGTGCGTGTGTGTGAGTGTGTGTGCGTGTGTGTGTGTGTGTGTGAGCAAGAGAGTGTGAGTGTGTGTGTGTGTGTTTTACACAGTTACACCCTCCTATATGAAGTGAAGTTATGTCGTTTTGATATATGTGGCTTATGTATTTGTATCATTTTATTTAAGAATCATGGCAGTTATTATTTGGGTGTGGGTGATTAGAGTTGTGTCCCAATAACTGATTGTGGTTTGTGCCAAGAGCATATTAAAGATTAGACATGACCATTTAGCAGAACGTAAAAGGGATAGTTCACCCAAAAATGAAAATTCTCTCATCATTTACTCACCCTCATGCCATCCCAGATGTGTATGACTTTCTTTCTTCTGCTGTAAATTTTTAGAAGAATATTTCAGCTCTGTAGGTCCATTCAATAAATGTGAATGGGTACCAAAATTTTTAAGCTCCAAAATGCACATAAAGGCAGCATAAAAGTTTTTTGCTAATCTGTTTGGTGATGCTAGTTGCGCAGAAATGACACACTTCAGCTTTAATGTTTGGTTTACAGGCTTCTCTAAGTGTATTGTATTACCAAATGTGACCGATGCAAATTGTAAAAATATACATTCAATAACATTCAAGTTCATGAGCAGATGCTCATATTAGAATTGACAGTATCAGTCAACAGTTTGGACATACCTACTAATCTACTAAGTTATTAACTTGTTGTATGTTAATGTCTAATAATTTATCTTGTGTTATCTGTGCTTATCTAGGCTGGTCTGGTTTCTCGTGACATCCCCGAGCAGCTGATCGTTGCTCTTGAACCCGAGGCTGCGTCCATTTATTGCCGAAAGCTCCGCCTCCACCAAATGGTTGATTTGGGCACCAAAACAGCCCTGAACGGTTACAGCCCAACAGATAATGTTGGAGGGGGAATGACACAGGGTAAGCCACACTTTTACCACATAAAAGACATTTATGTGTACCATAAATATTCTGCAATGAGCATAAACCACATCAACCACAGCTGATAGTATTCTCAAGGTTCTGCTGCATAAATGTTTGTTGGAAGTTCATAAGCATCATGTTGCCCATGTATACATGTGTGTGCTTTTTTTATGATCACCTACTAGGGAACTATTACTTGAAATAGTAAAAAAAAGATTTTTAATATTGTGGGTTTGATGTGACCAATCGCAAGCAGTGCTGGGATTGGTATTGTATTCAGCCTAAAGGAAGCAGTATGCAAGTTATATGGATATGTAGCATACTGTGTCAGATGTTATCACCAATTAAAGTGAATTTAATATGTGTGCAATTTTTGATATGTTAAAATACTTTCTTCAATCCCACCTTAATATGCAGAGCCAACTATAAGTAAGCCATTCATAGCAGGTTAGGCGTCCTGAAAAGTCTAAACACTCTGTTTGAGCGACCCGACATAGCAAAATTTGCATGGGTTTGGTGTGGGATTATTTTTGTTTTCTTGTTTTGTTGAACAATGGCAGACAAGGGGAATGTTTGGAAAATCTGCAAGGAAAAC
Organism: Myxocyprinus asiaticus; assembly: GCF_019703515.2. Lineage (NCBI taxonomy): Eukaryota > Metazoa > Chordata > Actinopteri > Cypriniformes > Catostomidae > Myxocyprinus > Myxocyprinus asiaticus. The sequence continues at coordinate 34,669,417 of NC_059360.1, forward strand.
AGTTATCATTTTTACAATTGATGATGCTAATGGCGCAGAAATGACACACTACACCTTTAAAATACCACTGAAATTAAGATTAGTTCTATACTAGAGCTGCAGGATTCCTGCAGTCCAAAATGGCCATTACTGCAGTCAGGGAAAGAAGAGGTGATGATGCATGCAGAAGGAGGGTCTTTATTGAGCCTGCCCATTTCCATGTGTTTGGTTGCACATACAAACACTATTATGCATGAACACATATGCACTGAAAGTGTCTTTATTAGCTGCTGTTTGTGATTGTCTCCACTGGCATAGAGCATATGTGATGGTGGTTAAATATGTATGCCTACTAAATATTCATATTTACCTGTGAGAGTGAAATCGACATCAGCTAATAACATGTGTCAAGATGTATGCCCTAATATGCTGTGAAATACTCACATACTCATGTTGCGGAATACCTTGCAAGTTTAAATCACATGCTAAAGTAAAATGTAACTGCATCAGATTCAAATATCTTTTTGTTTATTTTTTTTTTTTTTTTTGTATAGAGGCAGAGTACATCACTCTTCTGTATTTTTCCTCCACCTACTGCTGTCTGCCTCCATCTCTCATGAGAGCACGAAACCACTCTCTCTCTCTCTCCTGGTCTATTCCAGTTCACCTCGATCGCCCTGCTCATGGCCTTACTACAGACTGACTGCACATGCACTTTGAGCTTAATAATATAAAAGTATTCTCACATGAGTACATAATTAGGTGTTTCAGTGACCTGGGATTTTAGAAACTAACATGACAATATATTTTCATGTCCATTCAAAAAGTAACAGTCATTTGGGTCACTGCTGAATTGTGATACCAGCATGAGAAACAGCTTTGGCAAATTCACACTCTCCCTCCCTCTGGTCTTTCTCCCTCTTTCCTTATCTCTCTCCCTCTCTCTCAGTATTTCTTTCTGCTGAAGACTGCATGCACATTCATTCATAATTGTGTAATTATTTGAGGTGATGTATTGCATTCCTTTTCCCCCCAAAACAATGTTAGCGATGTTTCTTAATTATTTAAAACCATAACCAAATTTGTTTTGTGTATTTCCATGATTTATCATCATTCAATGTCAGCATGGTCAAATTGTTAATGGTCGATGTTTCAACATTTAAGAATGTCAGTTATTTGGTCCATTATATGTTATTGAGTAGTTGACATGAAATTCTTTTAGGATGTTTATTTAGACATCCACACAAATCCCTAGAAGGGAGGGGTTATTGCAGAATAACAGTCCTTTTAAATTTTAATTTAGACCACAATACTTTAAGATGCTGGCATGTGCTGTGGTGTGACATGCTATACTTCATCTAAAACTATTTCATAAAATACTTAAGTAATAAAAGATTATTATTTACTATTGATGTTGAAACAAATAAGCTAATTGACATCTTATAAAGGACTATCGACTATTTTGACTATTCTGTGCATTGTCTTATCTGCAACAGCTAAGGCAGAGCTATCTTTCTTGTATCAGTAAATGTGTAGAGTAGTAGGCTACAGTTTGTTTATGAGCCAAGGCTGATGCATGCAGTGACCTCCAATCTGACATCAGTGACCCTAAGTCTGACATCAGCAGCTCTCTTTTCATCTACAAGCAGCAGTGTAACTCTACACCTCTGCAAGAACAAACTGTGAGAGAGGGAGAATTTAATCAGATAGATTGTGTGTTTAAAGTGAAAATAACGGGGGGAAAACAGGTGAAAAATGTTTACAGTGCTGAAGCATAGAAGTGTAAAACTGCTTGTGCTAATGTTATGTACAATCTTTGCATACACTGTGATATAGAAAGTGAGAGCAAAAGAAAGGAAGAAGGACAAGAGGAGTAATGTATATTGATTAGTAGTGAATTTGCGCTCAGATTGAGCCTGTACATTTGATGTTCAGTGGTGAGCATTGAAAGAGCTAAAATAGTCCCTGGTTAATTTTATTTGGCAGTGAAAGCCTGAGACAAGAAGTAATTGTGTATGGCAACCTGCTGGGAAGTAAAGTAAAGGTCTGTGTATATATACTGAATATGTAAATGTACTGGAGTACTGAATACAAGTTAGGGATAGAAAATGAAAGTCCTGTCATCATTTACTCACACTCTTTTCATTCCAAACATATTTTGAAGATGCACTTATCAATCCAATGAAAGCATACAGTAAACTGCACATAAAAAGCACCATAAAAGTAGACCTGTTTGTTATCATGCTATATTCCTGTGCACTAAATTTTGGCCACTTACTGCTTTATTCCTGTGTGCTGAATGTTGGTAAATTTTGTCCACTTCCCGCTATATGACTTTGCACTAAAATTTTGGTATAAATTTAGGCCACTTCGTGATAAATGACTGTGAGCTAAATTTTTGCCTTAACTTTGGGAACTTTCCGCTATATGACTGTGCGCTAAATTTTGCTGTAAATTTTGGTCACTTCCTTCCATATGACTATGCACTAAATTTTGGTCTAAATTTGGGTAAATTGGGGCCAGTTCGTGATATGGGACTGTGCGCAAAATTTGGGTCTGAATTTTGGCGACTTTCTGATATATGACTGTGCACTAAATTTTTGCCTTAATTTTGGCAACTTTCCACTATATGACTGTAACGGTTCGTGGAAAGTAGGATGCTGGGGCCGGCTTGACAAAACACGTAGACATTTATTGTTGCACTTTTCAGTCGCACACAATAAGGCCACTTTTCAGTAGTACACAAAAGGTTTGCTTTTCAGCTTCACCACACATAAACTCTGTTGGCTTTTCAGCTCAACACACTAAACACAGACAGCTTCACGCGTCTCTCTCTTCCGTTTGCCGCTCTCTCCTCTCCTTAAGTACTCCTGCCGCCCCTCGCTGGAACGCGAGACCGGTGTGGCACGCAGGTGAAAGTCATTCAGCACTTATCTTCCCGGCCTCGCTCTGCCCAGACGCCACTTGGCTCCACCCTGCTCACCCCATACCCTCATCGCCAAACTCAGGTCGGGGATTTCTCCGGCCTGTGACCTACTCCCCCCGCCCCATTTAAGGGAGCATCGACGGGTCACACCGGTCTCCGGATCCGGCCTGTGCGTGCCTGGGAGGGGGAACAGGGTGAAAGAGAGGAGAAAGGGAAGAGGGGGCGGGAATAACAAAAGGGAGAGAGAAAGCAGAAAGGGGAGAGAGAAGAGCTTGCCGGCCCTAGATATGCCGTAGAGTGGTCCATTGCTCTCTGTCCTGCTTCTGTCCGCGACACCGGGTGACGGCACTGGACCCCTTAGCCGTTCCTTCCGGTTGCCAGTTGACGCGGGGTTCCAGCGCCACCGGATCGAACACTCCCTCTCCATCGCGACCCCCAGTCAGTGGCAAAGACTCCTTGGACAGCGCATTCGCCACTTATCTTCCCGGTCTCGCTCTGCCCAGACTCCGCTCGGCTCCGCCCTGCTCACCACAATGACTGTGTGCTAAATTTTGGTCAAAATTTTAGCCACTTCCCTCTGTATGACTGTGTGCAAAATTTTGGTAAATTTTGGGCACTTTCCACTATGCGACTGTGCGCTAAATTTTGGTCAAAATTTTGGCCACTTTCCGCTATGTGACTATGCGCTAAATTTTGGTCTAGATTTTTATACATTTGGGCCACTTAGTGATATGGGACTGTGTGCTAAATTTGGGTCTGAATATTGGCCACTTTTCACTATATGACTGTGTGCAAAATTTTGGTCAAAATTTTGTCCACTTCCCTCTATATGACTGTGCACAAAATTTTGGTCAAAATTTTGATACATTTGGGCCACTTCATGATAATGGATAACGTGACCCTTAAGGGCTGTCTCACAGAATTTATTGTTTAACATCTGGATTTATTTTTTCATTTTTTGATGATGTTTTTCTACTAATCTGTTGTCATTCTGATTTCCCAGCATGTAATCCAACTGCCTTTGAAAAACACATATTGGTCAATCAGTAGTCTGAATACTCGGGGAAGGGGGTGTGTTCTCCTCAGTGTTATGGTTGATCCGGCCCTGCCTCTTACAGATTTTTTGGAAAACAAAATTACATCTCTCGTGCAGTCATTTTGTTTACACATCTGACATAGTTTTCACAGCCTTGGTGATGATTTAATCTAAAATAGGCTGTGTTTCCTAACTAGTGAGCTGTGATTTTGTTATCAGGGTGTTGCAGGAATGTTGAGATGGGGATCTCTTTTGTGTTGAAAACACTGTTAGATTGAGCAGTTTAAAGCGGATTGACCCTCAGCTCTCCCACGCTCCATCTGAACCTGCGGTGTACTGAAAACAAGGCATGGTGGTGCATTTCATTGTTTTCTGTGGGTAAGAGGAAATGTCAATCTGACATCAGCCTCCATGCGGTCACTCTCCCTACAGCTTACATTTCCTGTTTGGAAATGTTTACAACTGCCAGGATGACCATTATCCTCTGATGTCATCAAACGAACCACCATTTATCTGGCCTGGCTGATCTCCCCTTCCACAGTGAATGAACAGAAACTTATTTATGCATTCCGGTTGCAGTCTGGAAGTTCCAGTTTCACTGGAAGTGAAAAAAGGAAAAAATTATGGAATATTGCTAAATTGCAGGTTTTTAGCTGAAGGCTTTTAGTGATGCAGAGACAACTATAAGTGCCATTTTAGGTGGATTCCCCAAAAAGAGTTTTTGTATTTTATTTTTTATTTAAGGAAACCTAAAGTTGAGTTTAATCATCCAATGGAAGAAGTAGGAGTATTAGGGAAATGTTAATTATTTTTGCAATTGTGTATGGTAATGTTGATGGTGTATCTTTAAAACATAATTTATTTGCAAACAAGGTATTGCTAGGCCATTTTGGGTTAATAGTATCATACACTTATATCGTGTCCCAAAGTTTTGGATGTTTTAAGTTTGGAAATTTCAGTTTCAAATCCACTAAATAATAAACATTAAAAAAACACAACAAATTCCAGTAAAAAATTTGTTATGAATTTGGCTGAAATTAAAGGAATCTTGCATTCCATTCCAACTTTTTTCAAACAACATCCTCTTGCTTAAATAAACCAATATGCAACTCATGTTCTTTTCTCATTCTGTCGCCTTGCCTATAGAACTGCCACAAATATACACATGTACAGCTTCACGCTGCCTTCCCTCTCACACACACTTCCTGTCTCTCTCTGTCAATAACCAGCCAAGGAGCATGTGCGCCGTAACCGACAGAGCCGCACCTTTCTCGTGGAGAATGTCATAGGAGAGCTGTGGTCTGAACTCACTGAAGGTAGAGTCTGGATCTTCTCACAAACATTTTTCTTGTAGTATTTTGCTCCTGCTGTTTCTAATGCTGCTGTCATACGTTAAGAAACCCTAAAGTCTTGTAAGATCCACCCTAGCTTATAGAATAAGAAACATGCTTAGCTTGAAATCCTTCTTTTGGTGTTTCAGGTCCAATAAACAATCTCCAGCCCATATTTTCTGTCTGAATTAGCAGCTTCTCACACATCAGTACCTCAGCACACTTTGCCATTTCATCACTGCTGTAATAACCCCACACAGATTAATTTTCTACAGTTTTCTGCTCTTATAAATTCAACAGCATTTAGAATAATTACAATTCAAGTTTAAATTCTAATTTAAATTTAAACTTGAAAATGTAAACTTTTATATTATACAGTGTGTACAATATACAGAGCTTCTTAAATGCCAAAAGCCTCTCCTTTGGTGACCTACAGACTGTCGATTAACCCTGAAAGTAGGTCACCATTCCTCAGACACCTTGGAAAAGCACTTCTTGGCAGAATCTCTTGCATCCAACATCTACAGAGAGTTTCCTGATTGTGTCAAACAGAGTAAAATGTCAGATTGCTCACTGGATGAGATGATCCTGACAAATTCATTTCCGCTGGTGACCTCCGATGACCTTCATTTGATGTTTCTGCTGGTGTCTAGGCGACCGTTATGTAGTTGTGGATTGTGGAGGCGGGACAGTGGATCTTACGGTGCATCAGATCCGAATGCCTGAGGGGTGTCTGAAGGAACTGTATAAAGCCTCAGGTAAGAAGAACCACAGAATCAAGGAGAGGCAACCATCTTTTAAGATGTCAGACTTTATTTATTCACTGTAACAGGAAAACTTTTATTCTGAAAAACAAAAAAAACAAGTATGTGTAAATATATATTGACACTACTGGTCAAAAGTTTTGAAACACTTACTCATTCTTTATTATAATTTTTTTTTGAATAATAGTAAAGTCATCAAAACTATGGAATGTGTGTTATATTTTAGCATCTTCAAAGTAGTCAGTCTTTGCCTAGAATTTGCAGACATGTGCTCTTGACATTTTCTCAACCAACTTCTTGAGGTATCACCTTGGGATGCTTTTTAAACAGTATTGAAGGAGTTCCCATCTATGTTGGGCACTTATTTGCTGCTTTTCTTTATTATTTGGTCCAAGTCATCAATTTCAAAAACGTATTTTTAAAAAAAAATAAAATATTAGTTTTATAATGAAATAAATTAATATGTTGGCATAACTATATTTTTGTCTACAAAACTAATTTCAAACATTTAAGTATACGCCTTCAGATCAAAAGATTTTTAAGATCATGAGAAACATTTCAGTCAAGTGACCCCAAACTTTTGACCGGTAGTGTGTATATATATATATGAGAGAGAGAGAGAGAGAGAGAGAGAGAGTGTATATTCAGTTCTTTGCAAAGGTCTTAAGCACATAAGATGTTTAACAAAAATTGTTTTCTTATGATGGTTATTTATATCTGCAGCTTTAGTGTGTCAGCAAGAAATATACATTTTAGACTCCCAAATATTCCTTTTGCAAATAGAGTAGAATAGAAGAACAGGGAGCCCTGCAACAGATGGTATGGCCCCCACAGAGCCTGCTACTGAACATGGAGTTAGTCTGGGATTACATGAAGAGACAGAAGCAATTGAAACTGTGATCAGGTGTACATAGGAGAATTGTTGCTGTTTTAAAGGCAAAGGTGGTCACAACAAATATTGATTTAGCTTTTTTTTATGTTTACTGGACTTTGTATGATGTTAATTGATAAATGAAAACTATTTATGGCATTATTTTTTGAAGACATCCTCACTTTTCAACATTTTTCACACGTGCCTAAAATTTTGCACAGTACTCTCTCTCTCTCTCTCTCTCTCTCTCTCTCTATATATATATATTAAAACCAAGGAATACAGCCAAAAGCAACCAAAAAAAAAAATCTGTCATTTTTTTCTCATCATTATGTCATTCCAAACCTATAAGCTGTTATTTTTTCCATGGAACATAAAAGTAGATGTTTTTGAAGAATCGTTACACAGCTTTTGCCATTAATAACAGTTCATAAAGGAGCTTGACAAAAAACACCATACAAGCACTATTATGGTGACTCTATAAACTTCCATTGTATGGCAAGGTCTGCATTTTGTGTTTCATGGAAAATTTAACAGCATGATATGAAGTTGAGTAAATGATGACAGAATTGTAATTTTTGGGTGAAGTATTCCTTTAATCTTTTCATCTTCTCCACAGGAGGCCCGTATGGTTCTATCGGAATAGATTATGAGTTTGAGAAGCTCTTGTGTAAGATATTCGGACAGGATTTCATCGACCAGTTTAAGATCAAGCGTCCTGCTGCATGGGTGGATCTGATGATTGCGTTTGAGTCTCGTAAGAGGGCGGCGGCACCTGACCGAAGCAATCCACTAAATATTAATCTGCCCTTCTCTTTCATCGACTACTACAAGAAATTCAGAGGACACAGCGTGGAGCATGCACTAAAGAAGAGCAAGTGAGTGATGAACGCTCAGTTCCTTATGCACTACACGGATTTACTGTAAATACAGGTGTCACTGCTTGAATTTTGAAAAGTGTGACAAGACAACCATATTTAGTTGCAGTGTGTATATGTCCATATACAAAGATGTTACCTTTATCATAGATAAAGGTGTTTTTATGGCACTGTCTGCATTGTCATAAACTGGCGATTCTATTTCCTGCTGACTCTGCCTCTGCAGGAATTGTTGTCTGTCTCATTTGAGGTCGGGTGTGTGTGACCTACAGCCCCTGGGGAGTTAATCTGTCTATTCATGACTGCTGTCAATACCATCCACACAGGCATTCAATCAGCCATCAGGCCCTGTATAAAGATGCCCATGTCAGCTGAATGAATACCATGTTTGTGTGTATGTGATTGCTGACTATGTACTAAAGACACTTATATTCAAGCAAAAGTATCAGATCAGACACAAATGTCCAATTATTATAGGAACTAAACTAGAACTAAACTTTTGTTGAGAGAACACATGATATTACTGGTAATATTATTTAGAAAATGTAAACCTGTTATAGTATTATTATCGGTTCTTGCTAATGCACTATTTCTATTGCTCATGCTTAAGGCCAAAGTATACTTCGGGTGTCCACATTGTGATCGCTCCGCGCACAGAAAGTGTGAAGCAAATTGCGTCATCAGAACAGCCGTGCACCGCCTAGATTTTCTTGACACATGCACGCGGTCCCCGGCTGTGCGCGTCGCTGATGCATGTGCCTGCTATTGACTGTAAGAAGTTGTAGTGGGCATGCGTCAAACGCGTTCATATTCGCTCGCGGTCAGAAGAGTATACTCACAAAGGCAACGCTGTCGAACAGGCGCGAGCCGATCCGGAACACGCAAAAACTAAGTATACCTGGGCCTTTAGGGTTTTGGATTTTAGCAAACCCCTAACACTAAAAATATAACCTTGGCATGTAACTTGTCCCAATTTTCATCTGGCAGATGATAAAAGAGGTGAAAAATCCCATAAACATTCATTGAAGTAGGAACTCAAGACATATATTATGAACAGAATGTCATTAAGACTTGGTGGTGGGCTATTTTGACCTGGGTCAGTTAGTAACCACTTTGTAACCACCCAAAACACACTAGCAACCAGGTAGCAATGCCCTGCCAGCCATCAAGAACATCCTTGCATCATAGTGGCGAGTTTTGCTTGGGCAAGTACTACTCGCATTTTCTTTTGAAAATGTAAAAATCTTACCATTTTATTTTTTTTTTTTCATGGGTTCACTAGTATATTCTTTCCTAACACAATGTAAGCTAATCATTTGCAAGCCTGAGTAAGATGGCACTAACTTGAATGTTATAGATTTTGGTCTCTTATGTCTCACATGGGACAGTTTTCCCGACAATCAGATGACTCAGCCATCTGTATGAGAACTTGTACAGCCCTACATTACACTGCTCTATGCAGTGATATGGGGATAAGTGCATGCTTTAACTAGAAGCACAAACATTACCTCTTACACTCTGATAACCTTATAATACAATGTAAACTCAGTAATATAAACAATCATTTGAAAACTATATGTGATAAAAACCTTTTAGACTTTGCACCAAGGTCAAACGATTTGTGATTATATTTTTCATTTTTTCATCTCAATCTAAAACTCTAATTTTCATTTTGTCTCCCCTGTACTCTGCAGTGTGGACTTTGTGAAGTGGTCATCGCAGGGCATGCTAAGGATGAATCCAGATGCAATGAATGCACTGTTCAAACCAACTATAGACCACATTATACAGCATCTGAGTGAGTACACACTCACTAAAACAATATGATTTTTTTTCTGTAGACATTCCTGTAGTTTAATCTTGTTTTACTTGTAGAGCTAAATTTGTAGAGCTCTGGTTGATCTGTACTACATTGTTTTATAAAGAATTACTGTATGCATTATTATTAATTATGAGCAAAGGCTTCATAACATAAAATAATCCTGTTTGCGATTCATTGCAATACACCAATTACCATTTCAAACATTTCAAACTTCTTCTGCGTAGTAGAATTTGTAAAGCTGTGTATAAACTAGTGAGCCACAGGGAGACACTTTTAGGGCAAGACCATAATTTGCCCAAAATACTCCAGCACATGCACACAGAACTGGGACATAACTAGGTGCCTCTGCTCTCACGTTGGCTGCTTTGCTGTCCGTAATCTGTTCAAACAAAAACTACAAGCACAGATAAAATGAATTTTCTTCTTTGTCAGTTTAAATGTGCACTCAGTAATTTTTGTTGATGTTGCACTGGTCAACATGGTAGTCATCTTTGACTTTTACTGACAATAAGCAGTTTTGATGCAGCATCACACAAAAGCAAGTGTTTTTGATTACCAATGCCATAGAAATGAACTATTTTCAGTCAACAATGATTAATTTATTCCATGTCCAATAAAAGGGTAACTACAGACATAGAAAGTGCTATTCTGGTGGTCAAGTGATCTCAACATGGTGGCATCCATGAGACAGCTCAGCTCCATGTAAAATAAAACAGCTTTTATTAAACTCATGTGATCTTATTTGAGTACAAATGTTTTAAAACATATTTTCTGTACAAGTAGTACTAAGTAAGGTATTCATTTCTCTTCATGGTAAAACTTTTATTTTTATTGAGGAAACAATTACGCAGTGCACCTTTAACAGAAAACTGGAGGACTGCATAAAATTCTTTGGTAAAATTCCCATGAGTTAGATTGTTTTGTGATGAAGCGTGTGATGAAGTAATGACATTTATCTTTCCCTTTTACTTTCGCTGTCCGCTCTCATTCTTCTATTTGCTCTCCAGTGGAGTTATTTGAAAGGCCGGAAGTGACAGACATCAAGTTCCTTTTCCTGGTGGGTGGGTTCGCCGAGTCTCCACTACTCCAGCAGGCAGTTCAGAAAATGCTTCAGGGCCGTAGCCGAATTATTATCCCACATGACGTGGGCTTGACCATCCTCAAGGGGGCGGTGTTGTTCGGCCTGGATCCCAGCGTCATAAAGGTGCGCCGCTCTCCTCTCACTTATGGTGTGGGCGTCCTGAATCGTTTCATAGAAGGGAAACACCCACCAGAGAAGATGCTTGTGAAGGACGGAACACGCTGGTGCACCGACGTCTTCGATACGTTCATCTCTGCTGATCAGTCAGTTGCACTGGGTGAAACGGTAAAACGCAGCTACACGCCTGCGAAGCCTTCACAGCAGGTGATTGTGATTCACGTATATTGCTCGGAAAAAGAGTCGGTCAGCTTCATCACGGACCCAGGTGTGAGGAAGTGTGGTTCACTGAAGCTGGATGTGAGCGGTACTGAGAGTCCAGCGGCACGAAGAGAGATCCAGACACTCATGCTGTTTGGAGACACTGAGATAAGAGCTATGGCTGTCGACGTGGCAACTTCTCGCAGTGTCAAAGCTAGCATTGATTTCCTTAGTCAATAGGAGAAGAGGGAGAATTAGTAAATGATACACTGCAAAAATTATTTTCTTAATAAGTATTGTGTCTTGCTTTCCAGTTAAAGTATCTAAACATCCTTTAAACAAGATAACTTTACTTTTGTGGGTGCAATGTCTATAAAATGATTTTTAAAAACCCTTATCCAGTAATCATTAACGTTGAAAAACTCATGGAAATTCATTGTTCAAAAGGTGTGAGAATTTAGCTTAAAACAAGAAAAAACTATTTGCCAATGGGTAAGAAAAATAAATGTAATCCTATTATGTTATCCATTTTTGCTTCAAGTAATTTATCTTGTTTTAAGAGGTAATACATATATATTTTTACTGGAAAACAAGACAAAATAGCGATAAAGCAAATTATTCTTGCTGTGTAGAAGGACAGAGAAAAAGAAAGAAAAAAAGAGAGAAAGAGAAATTAAGGTTTGGAGTCTCAGCTAATGCACAATGATCACCGACCCTTCATGAAACCGTTGCTTGAAGTATTTGTGCCATTCATGATATTTTATTTGGTTGTTTTATAGATTTAACAACTGGACTCTAGAAAGAATTTGTCATATCTGGCATAGAGGGCTAAGCCTAAGTTGAGTTATATTTAAATTATGTCTCTTTTACATATCAGTTAGGTTTTATACGTTCACTTCATCAGTCAATTATTCTCTGGATGCTTCTATTAATAGTCTATTTGCAGTATCTTAGTAGCTATTTTATGCACAGAGATGCAAAAACTGCATGGATAGAGCTAAAAATACAGCTGTGTATTGCTAGAAGTTCTAGTTTGGAATAGCACCATGTATGAACTTAGCAGGTCAGCATAGCGTTAAGTTCAGGTTAAGTCAGCTACATCAGTCTTATAAACACATCATGGCAGAAATAGAATATTGTTCTCTCATGAAACTCCCTGCTTTGCTCTTAAACTCTGGTCTGTTACCTCCAAGGCTAAGTCCAAAACCTGTTCATTCATTTAGATCATAATGAAGACGTGAAATCATGTTTTCAGATGGCTTTGGCTACACCAATTTATTCAATCCATATTAAAGTCACGGCGTGGGATGAAACCTCAAGTCTCAGTCAGACAGATGCAGAAAATCAGGTTCATATGTTCCTCATCTCAAACAGAATTAGAATCTTTGAAAAAGAGCTCTGAAGAGAGAGACTGGTACCTCTCAGAACCACTGATCAAACCTGAGCTACCCATTACAAAGATGCTGATGCCTGTGATAAAATAACCTTCAGTCTTTCACCTAGTGCTACAGAACTACACAGCAAAAATCTCAGCTTTCTTTTTTTGGTTTTATGTTCTTATTCTAATATTTGATGATTTTGACATTTTTTTGTGTGTGTTATATCATTTTTCTACTTGCATGTCAAGGCATGTTATGAAATCATGAGTTCTGGACATGTACAGTGACTCCATTTGGCATGCTGGTAGAGACGTGTTTTTAAAGAGAGATTGAGGGTGGCATTTCTTTTGTTACAAATTTCGACACTTCTTTTCATATTATCTGCCAGTATGTTTCTCTAAGCTAAATGAGAATGCTTAAATCCTAAAATGTGAATTTAAATCATCATTCAAAGTGGCAATGAAAGAGGAGCCACTAGCTGCACCCGCAACATGATTTTAAACGATAGCCATCGCTATATTCTAGTTGCCTTTAATCCTGCTTCTAAGAAAAAGAAGCCACTGATAATTTTTTCCTGTTTTATTTGTATTTTTATTTAGTTTCATGTAGAATATGTGACAAATTGTTTATTGTTTATTTCTGTATATACAGTATTTAAAGTTATTGTACAGATTTTTAGCATTATTTTAGCATTAGCGGCTTTATGAGCTGTGTGTGTATGCAGGCTACAAGAGGACAAATTTTTTTCACTCTCACCAGCCTTCATATGAATTGTAAATGCAGATATCACCCTAATTCAAATCATAACCCCATGCCACACCCAAAATGAAACCTACCTTAATCTCGACCTAAACCCCAATGAAGACCCTTAAATAATCCCTTTTCCAATTTTAATGCCATAGACAGGCCGAAACCTAATCCTTTAATCCCCAACTGAAACCCAATGAAGAACCTAAAACAATCCCAATACCATACCCAGATTGAAACCTGATCTTTACTTTAATTACAACCTGAACCCCTGTTAAAACCCTAAAATAATCCCAATTCCAATGCCATACCCAGATTGAAATTTAACTTTATACCCCTATGAAGACCCTAAAATAATCAAAATTCCAATGCCATACCCAGAATGAATGCTTGTCTTTACTTTAAAACCAACCTAAATCCCAATGAAGACCCTAAAACAATACCAATACCATAACCAGATTGAAACATAAACCTTAATTTAATCCTAACCTGAACCCCTACGAAGACCTTTAAATAATTCCAGTGCCATACCAAGATTGAAACCTAATATTTACTTTAATCCCAACCTGAATCCCATCAAAGACCCTAAAATAATCCCAAACCCAATGCCATACCCAGATTGAATGCTAGTCTTTACTTTAAACCCAACCATGAACACCGATGAATACCATTAAACTATCCCATTGCCATAACCTGATTGAAATTTAACCCTTACTTTAATCCCAATCTGAACCCCAATGTAGACCCAAAAATAATCCCATTCCCAATTACATACTCAGATTGAAACCTAATCCTTTCTTTAATCCCAACCTAAACCCCAGGGAAGACCCCAAAATAATCCCAATGCCATACTCAGACTGAAAATCATTCATTTAATCTCAACCTGAACCCAGATGAAGACCCTAAAATAATCCCATTCCCAATTACGAATTTCGAATTCATATTTCCTAAATCCAATCTCAAATGCACATAGCCAAAAGATGATTGATTGTGTGAGTTGCCTGCGTTACTCTGTTTTTAGAAAATACAGCAAAGATCGTAAGACTTGAAAACCTTTGACCTTAACTTTACTGGCGGTTATCATTTGAACTAAATATTAAAGAAGTGTAATATTTTGGTATTTTTTGGTGTGGGGAGATAGGTGACTGATAGTTTTGTGTGCGGGCCAGCATCTTATTCTGTAGATGATTCTACAAATTTGCTGTGTTTGCTTTGGAAGACTAGAGTGCACCAATACACAGCAACCCCTTAGCTGCATTCATAATGATACTGCGTGATGAAATAATGAAATGAAAGCAATAAAAGTATTGCAATGTGATGTCCCACCCTTAACTCCAGTTTACTCCACCATGCTATTCTGCCAGTGTTAAGTCTGTATGTGAAAGCTTTAGCTGCAAAAATATAATGTTGCAGTGGAATATGTATTAACATTTTTAGATCATTGATGATACCTGAACATAATTTTATGAAAACATCTTGCATTTTATCTTTTTGTTTTCTTTAACACTGTCTTTAAAAAGTCAGCATGAGAATCAATGTAACTCGGTGTTATTATTAGAATAAAAAAAGTATTCAGATTTAGCTTTGGACAAATCTGCTTTGTGCAAATATCTATCCTTATATTTGCATTGCGTTGCAGCGCGAGACATGAAGCACCTGATATCAACAGCAAAATAGTTCTTCTCATACAGCACAATTAAACTTTGCATAATAACAATGATGGATCAGTAGAGCCCTTGGAAGGGTGACATGGAAATTACTTTTCCTCTTACAAATCTTTCAATCCATTTATCCGGCAAGGTGTGATCAAGATCCTGTTACTTTTCCTGTTTAAAATGCCATCAAACTATGTAATATTAATGAAAATAAAAAAATAAAATAAAAAAACAACAAGCTACATGACTAAAATGCTGACGCTTCTCTAAATGTAAAATCTTACCGCATCTAGACTTGCTGCTGCTCATGTGATTGTTTATTGCAAATATTTGCATATGCTCTGCACGATTCGCATGAGTGACCAAAAGAATATAAAATATTCTCTGGTTGTCTTAATTTTTAAATTAGACATATATATATATATATATATGGATAATAAAACCAAACTTCCATAGCTCACTCTCTCATTGGCTGTGCAAGGCAGTAGCAGGAAATGATCATAAGGTGTGAAATGTGTACATGCACATATAGGGCAGGTGAGATACCTGTACATACCCACACACACACCGAAGACACACCTTTACAATCCTGTGCAGATGTGTGGAGTAAGCACACCTTTTTTGCTGAGAGTGATTTAAAAGTGTGAATGTGTTGAAACAAGCCCTCACTCTTTTGTTTTACTTGTTTAAAATATTGCTCTTGTTCTACACTTTACCATACTTGTTCATGGGCAGCTTGCTTTTATTTTTTATCGATAACACAATGTATAGCCTTTTTATAAAAATGTACTTTAGTTATTGCTATGATACGCTTATAAAATCACCTAAAGAACACTATCATTTTGTTATTTTGTGTTGCGGTTTACTGTTTTATTTGGATAACCCTTTGTCTAAATTACTCCTATAGAGGGACATTCACATTAGATAATAATTCACTGTGAATTTGATTTTGAATGGCTTTTCAGCATTATTTCATTTAACTGCGTTAGATAAAAGCAAAGGGGCCGGGTCATAGGGCATGAATAAATCGGAATATGAATTTCACTGTTTACTAGATTCTGTGCTTAAAATGCTTGAATGTCACCTAGTCATTCACTTAGATCCAAGATGGCTAGAGCTGACGTGGACTCTCACTCACTATGTAAACTCACAAACTGTTCGCCTACTGGGCTGTTTTTGATCAATGCAGTGTCACTCTTGCCATCTACACATCCAAAAAAAGAAAGAAAAGATTTGCAATTGTATTTCAATCAATGCCAAGTACTAACAGCCAAACTGTCACCCAATAAAAAGTATGTGTATTTCAGAGAATGGTTGTGTTGTCCTCCTTTTGTGTGAAATTATATTCAAGTTACCTTTTGCTCTTCTCATATACATTTTAGAGGGACTATTTCCTCAGTGAGGTTTTACTGCTGTACTGGAGTACTGTATAATCTAATGTCCCCATTCATCTCAGTTAACTTCTTTCTGGTCTTAAGTATAGACATAAACCTGAGAAATATAATACCTCAGTTATAACACTTCTTTATCACCCCTGCTCCTTTGTATGTTTTTCCCCTTTTAAATAGAAAAAAGGACTTAGGACTATTACTCTTCCAAACAGATTTTTTTTTTTTTTTTCATCCTTCTGATGTGTACAGGTTTTAGTTAGGGACCTTGACTCAACAGACTTGTTCCTGAATTCTTGTCAGACTTCATGTACATTCAACATTCCATTAT
Organism: Myxocyprinus asiaticus; assembly: GCF_019703515.2. Classification (NCBI taxonomy): domain Eukaryota; kingdom Metazoa; phylum Chordata; class Actinopteri; order Cypriniformes; family Catostomidae; genus Myxocyprinus; species Myxocyprinus asiaticus. The sequence continues at coordinate 34,685,923 of NC_059360.1, forward strand.
GCCAATGGTCCTTTCATTGCAAAGCCTCATTTGCCATCTGTAAATTCTTCCATTCTGTACACAAATAAAAGCAATATTCTCAGTCTTTAATTTAGTTCTTTGACACACCAACTTAAAGTACATAATGGCACCTGATTTTAAGAGTTTAGAAGCCACTTTTTAACTTTCTATGGATCCGTCAAGATTATATGCCTTTGTTTTGAAGGTAAAGGGTACTTTTTTTCCATGGAGTACATTTTAGGTCCTTCAGCAATGATCTATAATGTATAAGACATTGATCTGTAACCTGTTCCATTCAATTAGGTTTTTATATTCACAAGTAGCCACTTATCCTCTGTGTCCTGTGAGGAATGAGAGATTCAGTTCAAAAGATAAATGCCACTGTTTTCTTGTTCAGGTAAGAACATATAACTACTGGATTATTTGAAATCAAGGACATCTTGGTCCTCTGTAGACTGGGGTGTCTTAAATTTGAGAGTATACAGCTACTAAAACAATGCAAACTCTTGAAGATCTCAGGGCCTTAAAACATATAGTCTGATGGGATATGACATGCATGTATTTGTGAATAAGATGAGAAGCACAAGAGCTGGAATCCAAAAGACAGAAATAAACAGACACATTTAGGGAGAAATGCACATTTGTCTACAGAACAAACATGTTCTTAGACACGAGAGAGTAATTTTCACTGTAAATAGGGGGAGAGCTCATCTGTTGGTAGACCTCAGTGCTCATTTTCAGAAAACCATTGTTTACAATTATTATTATTATGCATAAGATTACATGACAGCAAAATCAGTATTTACCTAAAAAGGCCCTTGTGTCTGAGCCTGTTTTGTGCAAAAAACTGAAACCAATTGATGCTTAAAAGTGAAAGCCCTCCTTTTACATTGTGTTCAAATCCCTTGACACCAAGTACAATGTGCATTTGTGTACTGAGCTGAACTCTGCTTTACTTTTAGGCAGTGGTGTAGTAGTGTCTAAAGAGGTGGGCATGCTGTGAAAAATAAATAAAAAACATGCACCTGCTCTCTAAAATTAATATGTGTATACAGTACATATGTAAAATGTATAAAACATATTTTCATCCATTAAATTATTATTATTATTATTATTATTATTATTATTTATGTTTTTTTTTTTTTGGGATGTAAATATAGTCCCACATTAATTTACTAAACGTACTGTATATAAGGGTGAGTTTCTTGCTGGCATGATGTACAGAAGAACTAAGAGCCATGGTATGGTAACTTGATGTTAAATATGTATTTAAATTAATAGTTCTCATTAATGTTCCTTTCATTAGGCTACTATGAAAATTACTCTAATAAATGAACAAATACATACATAATATGCAATAAACTGTTAAGCATAATGAGTGTGTTCACGTTAACATGTTATCTTGTATTACCATATATAGCCTACGTAATAATTAATGCTTATTTGCTTTATTCGTGTACTATAATGTTCTTTTCTGTGTATAGTTCAATTATTTTCCTTCTTTGAAATATAAACTGAAATTATTTGATATCACGAGAAAAAGGCACAGACAGCAGTAAAAGGCACAAAAAAAAAAAAAAAAAAAAAAAAGACATATGATCTAATTACCAGACACAGTTATCCAACATCTGCAAAGAGCTTCAAAAACTAGCACGGGTGCAATAATATGCAGTATTTTCACAAAGTTTAACTGCATAAGTTACATTTAAATGTAGTATATATATATATATATATTCACGTTTAGCAGGGAAATAAATTTACAGCGCAAATTATGGTTACACCAGGGATGCTTGTGAATCAGCATTAGACGCTGGAAATGTCCCGCCCCTTACTGAATCTGAAAATATTATTGGTTAGCAAATATCCAATCCCGTATGAAATGAACGTTCTGATTGGTGGACCAGCTCAGTTTGACTGTCTGTCTTGCCCATAGACTGTATATAAAGATGGGCGACGTGACAGCTCCCCAAAAGTGAAGCCAAAACATCTCGATCGACCCCTGGTGGCTGGCTGCAGTATAGGTCATAAACCCCGCCCCCTCCATGTTAACGGATGGGACATGAGCCAAATTAAAAAATCAAAGTACACCTCGAATAAAATTTTCCCAAAGATGGTTTCTGTCATTTTAGGTAGTTCTTATCACATTGATGTATGTTCAAGTGTTCATTTTTCTGATGAGATTGGTTTTAATTAATTATTTGATCCTACAAAAACAAACAAAACAAAAAAACAAAACAAAACAAAAAAAAAAAAAAAAAAAAAAAAAAAAGGGGGGGGGGGGGGGGCGTCATGATTGACAGCTGTGATTGACAGCGGAGGCACTTGCGGGTATCTTTTCGGGAACGTCGGGAGGAGATGAAGCGTTAACTTTAACTTTTAACTTTCCATAACTTGGTGACAGAAGCTTCCAGTGCACAAACAATACAACAACAAGACAGAGATAATAATACTAAAAATTGAATAAAAATAAAAAGCAACCAATAATCCTCTCAGCAGTCTGAACTGTCCTCTGTAGTCTTCTGATATCCAATTTCGCAGCTGAACCAAGACAGTTACTGAAGTGCAGAGCACAGACTCCATGACTGCTGAGTAGAACTGTATCAGCAGCGCCTGTGGCAGGAAAAGATAGGTGGTCATACGGCGTATGCCTGCGTATGCCCTAGACTACACTACTGCTTTTAGGTATTTACCAAGTCATTTTCTGCATAGGGGCAGTTCTTGGCAATCCACATGAGACAAGTAAGATATGATGATGTGAGTTGGCCAATGAGGCATTTTACCACTGAGGAAAGAAGATTTTTTTAGAGAGTAAACACTGCCCCCTAGTGGCTGTTGTTTGAGTAGACGTGTAACTCTGTCAGTACTTAGTGCTAATAAAGTGAACACATTGCGTCATTCTAGGCCAGCATACGGTGCCTTTGGCTACCAAGAAATTTGGAAAATAATATTAATAAATAAATAATAAAAAAAACATATATTCATTCAACAAGGAATTTTGAAATGTTTAAAGCAATGTTCACGATTCAATACAAAGTCAGTTTAATCGAAAGCATTGCGGTTACAGTAAGGCACTTACAATGAAAGAGCACAGGACCAGTCCTTTTAACATTAAAATGAGAACTATTTAGAGTATAGCAATAAGACGTAAATATTATAGCTACATGTTAACATAATTTAAGTGTGATAAAATTGCATACTTATCTGAATAAATTATCCAATATTTTGTAATAAACGTAAAATATATTGTTTCTATACTTATAACAAACAACCTAAAACCAATAGTTTTATATATTTCCATCTGTTTTCATCCGAATACGTCATTCGCAATGTAGTTCGTGCCCTCGTGAAAGATAAGTACAGAGTAACTTTTTCTTTTAATCCGATTTTCAAATACCTTTTTTGCTTCAAATCAAAGTTTGTAATGTTGTGATTCACATGGGAGCTGGTTTGTTTGATTCATGGTTTACCACTCTTTTATGAAGGATTTTTTGAAAAGTCAAGGCGAAAAATGAATGGGAAAAATACTTCCGGAATCAACATGGATGAAAAAGTGGGCGGGCACTGTTGTGCTCTATTGGATCATTTAAACAGATTAGGTAAGCTATTTTAACACACTGAAATCATGTTAACATGTATAATGTTTACACCTTGTAGATATTCTTTTGAAACAGTGTATATTTGAATGTTTATGAACTGGCCATTGTAAATGCTTGTTTTCAACCACGATAATTGACATTTACATTTAGTCATTTAGCAGATGCTTTTATCCAAAGTGACTTACAAATGAGGAACATAGCAAGCAGTTTGTCATACAAAGTTCATCAACATTTGCAGTGTTGTACTGCCAGGTTTTCAAGGTGGCTGGAGTAGTATAGGCACTAGCGCGGAAGAAAGAGACAGAGAAAATTTTTCTTTTTTTGTGGGGGGGGGGGTTGTACAGTAAGTGCAAGTTCAATAGTAAGTGCGTTTAGTGTGGTTTGGTTAAGTGCTGGCGGAACAAATGTGTTTTCAGCTGGTTCTTGAATGTTGAGATGGTAACAGCAGATCATGTGAAGGTTGGAAGCTCATTCCACCACAG